>NC_133478.1:6922312-6941463 GCF_025370935.1 Choristoneura fumiferana
ATTACAATAGTATGTAAATATTGTGACAGCTTTTGTGTTGCGCATATCATAATACATTTGACTGATACAAACATGTCCAGACTCTGAGGTGTGGGGTTCGAATGTTCTCTTATGTATACATATGAAATTTGTCCACCAAGTAACTATCTAATGAGGGTTTTTCGGCAGCGAAATATCGCTAGATGGCGTTAGTATCGTGAGGTCCGTTTGACGTTACAGCTTTGCTCTCGATTGGCTCATTTAGATATTTATCCAATCACAAGCGTAACAGAAATGTCAACGGACCTTTCACGATACTAACGCCATCTAGCGATAATTCGCCTGTTGAAAAACCTAATTCGAATAGTCAAGTAATTATCAAATGTATTTCAGAGCCTGCACATCCAAGCCTTTGTTCCAATAGTGCATTATTTTAAATCTAGTAGAACCAGATTGAATATATAGCAGAAATAAATACGATCGATACTAATGATATTTTTGTATGTTTAAAGGAAACTCACAATATAGGACAATTAAGTGTGGAAGCGTGTTTTACAATTTTTAATTTAACATGCTTTTTTTATAGTATGATTTCTATTTATAATCTTATTGGTACTAGATTCCGTTTAATTTAGGTTAATGGATTTATACTTGTGTAATTTTAAAGCATAATCTTCTAGTTTTAATGTACGTATACATCACGATTGAGATGATATTTGGTATTACCTAACCGAAGACGTGGTTACCGATATTAAGTTTTATTGACGTAGTATGTTTTTTCATTATTTTTATACATTATCGCCTGAGACGCATTTTAAATCTAATATCGATAAGCACTTAGTATTTTCCTTATACAAGGGTGAAGCTCCAAAAGTTGAACACCTTAACTCCGCATGTTACGAGTTATAACCTAACCAACATAGAAAAGCTGAAAATCACCCGAAATTGAAATTTCAAAGTTCAATATCGCAAAAACGGCCAAACCGATTTTAATCTCTTCACCGCCACAAAAAAAACGAAGTGACTTGCTCTGTACGCCACAGAAAGACCAGCGACAAATCAACTTGATTTTTAATTCCATTGCAGAAGGATTCATTTCGAGTATGTTGGTCATGTATAGATGACCGTGGCGTGTGAGGCATTCCATTGGCTGTCACGACTTGATGACTGGGGCGGTGAAAAGGTTAATGAATCAGCTAAAAATTACCCAGGGAAACTCGCTTTCTGGTAAAAGAACCGAATTGAAATTGGTCCATCAGTTTGAAAGCTACGTGCCACAGACATATATAGACATTGGCGTCAAACTTACAATACTCCTCTTTTTGCGTCTCGGGGGTTAACATTAGTATGAAGGATTACCTACTATTGCGATACGAAAATTTCTATAGGTACAATTATGATTGACAGTTTTTCCAGTCAATCGTTTTGTTTGGTTTAACTACCATTGAACGTAGTCAAATGTGGTCCAACTTTTTGATCTCCACCCGCAGGTGAATCTATAATAACTGCAGGTCGCCTTTTTGGTTTTGTTTTTGTAAATAGCAGGGAAACGTCCGCCTAAAGTGTTTTTCGCTGTTAAGATTTGCATTAACATAACACAAACAATGGGTTAACCTTTAACTTTGTATATTTTAATTATTTTAGCGGAATTAACATATTCATGATGATTTGTGATCATGTATTACGATTATCTGGAGTTTATTTTTAAGCTGGGTTTTGGGTTTTTCGTAAATGTATCTAGACTCGCTTGTACATATTATTGACGCCATTGCACTGGGACTATTGCTGCTGAGGATCCCACCCTTCAAGTTTCCGCAAGGATACCTTGTCAGACACATACCTAATTAGAAAAATCCTTAGTGCTATTTGCATGTGTCAACAACTCCAAAGAAATCCACAAAATGAAGTCATCTTATTTATTGAACGCTAAATAGAGCGAGTAAGATTATTGTTGCTGAATTAAATTATTTTTTATTTAGATTGTAACATGTGTTCTGTATATTAAGGATATTAATCATTTTCGTTTATGAAGTTCTTTAATGGTTAAGTTGAAGCTCAAATGGCCCGTGTTAGTCTACGAGTAGCCCCCTGCCTGAATGACTTATGGTTTCTACAAATGATTTAGGTACAATGTTTAAAAATCGAGGATGCTTTGAGTTTGGTTTAAGTGTATTAAATAAGGATAAGTACGTTGACATGAATTTTATTTAACACCTACAATAAACTCGTCTAATTTTGAAGACTCATTTGTTCCCAAAATTCCATATTTTGAAAACATTTTTAGACTTACAAGAAAAATCGTGCAAGTTGCATTACATTGTGGCGCTCGATTGACCACTACAAACTCGTTGGCTTTACGGCCTCGCAATAATGCAACGTGCACGATTTTTCTTGTAGTCTATACCCGGTTTTTCGTTGTCACATCATCAACATCAAACAAGTACTTCAGAAATCATACATAAAGTCATAATATAACTCATATTTATATTGTACTGGCGTTCGGCAGCCCTGTGAAATTAGTCCGTTCAGACGACGCCGTCGAGTTCTTCTGCAAAATGCTAAGGTTACCCTGCCTAAGCCCTGCCTATAATGTGACTGTTACTAATTAGTTAGGAACTTTATGCACCTTACTATTTTCTTTCGTTTCGTTTAAACTCTTTGAGGTGGCTTTCCAAGCTTCCATAAACATCACTTTCAAAAAAACAATTTTCTTACTAGTCGTCAAAAAATTGTCTTCTGTCACAGTATGGTCACAGTCTGTCATAGTCATTTACTACTTCTATATCGAGAATGATTTCGTGAAAGCATATTCATTAAATCAATATGGTTTCTCGTGTTTTTGCCCCGCCAGCTTTAGGCAAAGTGAGGTTGGCTGCACTTGAAGATGCGACCTTCATATTGAGACTCATAAACGAATCCATGGCAAACAACTTCCGCATCGACCACATTCTTGACGTAATACATCTAATGTAAGAACCCTAGGCTATCAACTATCGAACAGCATCGAAAGTCCCTAGGTTCACTGACAACTGATCATTTACTCACGTGCACCTACACAGTCATGTAGCGTGAACTTCTGTCTGAAACTCTAACTATATATGTTGCCTGTTTTTCTAAAATTTTAAAAATAAAACGACTCCTACTAGTACTGCTGCATTCAAAACTAGACGCTGGCCGCGACTTCGTCTATATCTGACACGTCTTACCGGCTCTAGAAATATAGTCTTATCAGATAGGTATATGCACACTTTGTTGTGTCAGATATTGGTGCTAGTGACTGTACTTACCATTTTCGTGCACATTGTAAAGTTTACGTACGTATGATGATCAGTTTGAATAAGTATTTTATATTAATCTTATTTTTGTTTGTACCTAGTGAGGACTGCGTGCTGTCCATAGTACAATTGGATGCCAACGGTGTAATTGTTGGATTCCTCGCTGCTAAAGATAATCCTTTGATACCGGCGTTGCATCCGCGAGCTTGGGAAGAGTATATATGGACCAAATACAAGTACTTATAAGTAGAAGTTAAATACTTACCTACATTTTCTAGTTAGGGTTCTTTGCTTGTGGCAGAAATCTAACTAAAATTAAGAGCTGAGTCGTCTTCTGTCTCGTCACATTTAACATATTCAGTGCTAAGAATCCGTTAGGGGAGTTCTCTGCTCGTCGGCAGTTTTCGCTACAAAGCGGAAAAACGTTGCTACGCGCTACGAGCGTAGCGCCGTAGCGCATGTGGCCGCGAATGTGTGACGAGGCGGTTTCTCCCCAAAAGTATAGTCCAGGAAATACGAATTGACCGTCTGTAAGCTTCACTAAGTACCATCAGCCAAATAAGTGGTCTATCAATTTATAAACAAGTTCCTATCAAATGAATAAGTCGTTAAAGTCAAACTTTCAAGTTGAGAGATACGTATATTGGCATTATTGTTTTGTGACATGCGAGCGATTAGCAACTTTAGGGTGGTAGACCACATATTTGGCTGACGGTACCTCTACATAATAAGTTACAAATTCATTGAACTATAACTGACTGAAATATTTGTTGTCTTTCGTCAATAACGGTTTGGTCTTTTCACTTTCCTTCTTACTTTTGTAGTCTGCCTCATTTTTAGGGTTCCGTAGCCAAACTGCCAGAAACGGAATCCAGTTTCGCCATGTCTGTCTGTCAGTCCATCCGCGGCTTTGCTCAGAGACTATCAGTTGTTATGTAGCAATTTCATTTACAATTATATACGTAGTAGTTATCTACTTCCGAAATCTAATTTAGTTTTTCAGATCTGGTTTTAAATTGCATTCAATATGATTTTTCAGAACAGTGGAATTGAACTCCCGTAACACATTGTTCATTCACCTGCTATGTTGGGAACCGGTGTACTCCCGCGAAGTTGTGGACAGCCTCTTGAGGAGCATGTTCATGCATGATGCGTACCTCACACACATTGCTATGGTCAAGTCTTTGGTTAATTACCAGTGTAAGTTTGTGAATAGTTTCGATCTTTATTGCTTATTAGCTAGTTAGATGAACCTTTTGTGGAGTAGGTTTACCTAATACTCTAGAGGCCGCGGCCGTATTGCCTTACGTTTCTGACGCTCGCGATCGCAATCAAATGACAGATTTCGCAAACAAAACACTATCATTTGATTGCGATCGCGAGCGCCAGCAGGGCTACCACGAAACTCGAAACTCGAAGTTCGTGTCGTGCGGTCCCTCTGACACTTATACTATTTAATACAAGGGCGAGAGGGACGGTACGATACGAACTTCGAGTTTTGTAGTAGCGCTGCAGAAACGTTAGGCAATACGGCAATACGTGTCTATATTTTAGTAGTTGAAGAACGAAGGAAAGGTTAGTAAAGTCATCGCATCACGCGCGTCATATTCTATAAGGTGAGTATTTGACTTTTATTTTTTATTTCATAAATTAAAGCTTAACAAGGCATATTATCGAACAAAAAAATATTTTTTTAAGCTACCTTTACATATACGAGTACCTATATTACTAGAGTTACAAAAGTTTGAAATTCAAGATTAGACGGAGCAAGATATGCCTACTTGCATGTGACGTCATTCCTGCTGCACAGAGAAAAGCCACTTAGAAAGAGACAGTTAGAAATCCAATTTTCAACTGAATTAATTTTTCTCTTCGCTGAATACTTATTGTCTGTTCATCTATAATTTCATATTTTCATAATAATTATGTTGGGTGTGGCAAGTTCAGAAATTGTCAAATACCGTATTGCTATACGAGGAGCCTACCTGAGGACATAAATAGGTATTAGTAATAGTCTGTACGACGATAATGATATTTATTCGCGTAGTTTCGCCTTTCCAGTGCTAGTGCCAGGCCAGAGCCGTAGCGAAGCCATGTTCCGTCGTGTGACGGTGATGGAGCGGGGGGTGCCCGGCGACTCCCTGCCCGTGCTCTGCATAGCGGACCGCTCGGAGGTGTGCCCGCGTCTCAGGATACGGAGGGCTGTGTTAGTAAACCTTGATTATATAAAGACTGCAACTCATTATATTGTAGCTTTGTGAAGACATTCTTATTTTATTATACGTTTCTCTACCTTCTGGATAAAGATGAATATAGCGTGTTAATTAGGGTATTTCTAACCTAAGTATCTACGAAGGCTCATACCAAACGCCACAGTATTGACGGAGGAATGACTATTACGATTTAATACTCTGGAACAGCCTGTAAGTAGATAAAACAGAGAATCAGCTAGTCAAATAATTTACAGTAAGTTAATTTACAACTTATTGAAAACATTCCTGAAAAGGAATCTACTCGGGATGTCGTTCATAGTATAGAACAGGGTTTCTCAAACTTATGGCTCCACGTACCCCTGTTAAAGTTTCTAGACGATAGCGAACCCCCCGCCCCCCAAAGAAAGTAATAAAATTGACTGTTGGAGAAATTAAAAATAAATAATACAAAAATATTCCAAAAACCAATCTTAATCATTTTTGGAGTCACGTAAACCTTGTCGCGAACCCCTTACCGTCGAATAGCGAACCCCTAGGGGTTCGCGTACCCCACTTTGAGTAACCCTGGTATAGAAAATCAGTCTAGAGACTATAGGTGCTAACAGTTGCCGCCAGAAACATCGGAGTTGTTTGGGTAAGGTAGGTAGATTACCTATATGTAGGTACCTATATCAATACTTACACCTAGTATATAGCGGCCTAGCGGTACCTAGTAATCGAAGAGCGGAACTACTACGAAGCTTGTATATGTAGCGCCTAGAGCTATTGAAGTTCTACATATATCAGGATGTAGAATTTTCAACTCGGATACAATACAATACAAAGACTCGTTATTGTACCATCAGCCAAATAAGTGGTCTACTTACCAATTTTTAAACAAGTTCCTATCAAATGAATATGTCGCTAAAGTCGAACTTTCAAGTTGACAGACACGTCTATTGGCATTATTGTTTTATGACATGCAAACGATTATCAGCCTTAGGGTGGTAGACCACATATTTGGCTGATGGTACACCAGAAATAGTAAGCGATACAGAAACAGATACACAGAGAGAGAATTACAAGGTAGGTAAGCAATAGGCTGCCTTATCTCTTCCAGGCAACCTTAATATACGATGTATAAATGTGTATAAATAAGATGTAGGTATAAGTGTGATGGATGTGTGATGGGTGTATTAATTGAACTTCTAACTACTTATCTTCCTTCGAACTTTGCTCCCCAGGCTTATGCCCTCTCTCTATTGAGGCCTCCCCCCACACTAGCTGACTGTAGTTCTGAAGTTCGTTACAGTAACTGACCCTATACCTACCTACTACGAACTAAGTGCAAAATGCGAACTTCGTGTCTTGCCGTCCCGCTGACGCCAGGCTGACCCTTATATTATTTAACACGAGAGTGTGAGCAACGGTATAAGACGAACTTCGAATTTCGTATTAGTCCCTTGGTGTTTGCAGTGAGGAGGACAATGACGACTTAGTGCCAATCATAGAGCGACATTCGAAACGCCTCCAGGAAATATATGGCGAGTTCTACATCAGCGAGTTGATATCGAAACACCCCGAGTCTGAGAGGGTTTTGCTAGTTTGTGAGGTAACTTAGACTCCATATTTTTAGAGACTATCTATATCGTCGATGATACTGCAATGCCGCGAAACTCTAACAATATTTAATGCCGCGTAACTTACAAAAACTAGAAAATTATTGAAATTAATTTATAGGTGAACCAATGTTTCTTTCTTTTTAATTTCTGGCCGGGAGACGAGCTGTCGGTAGGCCTCCAACAAGATGGAGCGACGACTTGGTTAAGATCGCGGGTTCGCGGTGGATGCGGAAAGCACAAGACCGGTCTGAGTGGAGAGCCTTGGGGGAGGCCTATGTCCAGCAGTGGACGTCTTTCGGCTGACATGATGATGATGACATGGTGAACCAATCTTTGATGTATTCAATATCTATTTTGTCTCATTGGTTTTTAGCATAAAGAGTTGGCTGTCGGAGTGATGATATTGAACACGCAGATCAACTTCGAAGGTTTGGAGGAGAGTTTTGAGCTCTCTCCCTTTTCGGGGCTGCGACATCTAGTAAACCATCCACAGGACGCCGGAGACATCAACATGCCTGTCGACTCCGCTCTTTGTCTGTATGCCCCTAATTACGACGTGTATACTTTGGTACCCTAGCTTACAATCATAGTTACATACAGCAAACTGAATTTCATGGTACAGTGCGTGGTATATATATACTATACTACCTAGTGCCATCCACGAAGACGCATGATTTTGTCAAAATTAGGCAGTAATGACACTGTAATAAGAACCACGGCCACGGCACGCGTCATCGTGAAAGACTTTAACCTATAACGCGGTTATAATGTAAAATTTCACTTTTACAGTTCGCCGTTAATGTCACTGTTTAATTTTTATATTTTTCATCAATTATTAACGAAAAGACTATACAACAGTACAGGCTTCTCACATTGCAGTAATTATGAACCATTTACTCGTTTTCAGGTTTGATACTGGGCTAAACATGTCCACACTGAATTTAGGCACGAGAATAGTTAGTGATATTAACTTTGAGACAGTGACGGCGAAAAAGTCCAAGGTATAATTTTCATGATAATTTTAATGATAAGTTAATTAAGTTTAAAATAAAGCTTTTGCTGATTGAGAGGAGAAGAACTACTACTAAGTTAGACTAACGTTCAAGACATTCCACCACCTAAAACTTTCTAGGGCAAGGAGTTGTGATGAATTTTCATTTGAAGTTTCAGTATTTGATAGTTAGATATCTTAGAATCACGACAGAATTAGGTATCGTGTAACCTTCACGGACTGACGGACTGATGGTCCAGGACTGGTGAAAATTAAGGGCCGTTTTACCACTTGTCATCAGTGATGCCGTCTCTGTTTGTTTTGTCCGAATAAACAAAGACGGCATTACTTTTCAGTCGTCGGCAGTCGACGAGTGGTGAAACAGGCCCTTAATGTTATAAATGCAATCCGACCGTTGTGGTTGTGAATGACAGAAAATCAAAACGATGGGACTGAACTGACGTTTGATTTTTCGTGTAGAATCCATGGATGGAGTGATGTGACTAATCTAATCACATCATCCATCCATCACTTGATGGTTCATATGTTTCCGCGCGTTTGGCGATACTATCTCAAGATTTCAACCCCAGACTGACACTCAACTCAGTTTAGTGAGCCAAGCGGTGGGCTTAAAATGCAAAGCGATTCCTCCAATGCACTCCCTGGTGTGATCGCGGAGCACCTATGTATTCAGATCTAATGAACTAAAACAATTACTTTGCCCACCCGCGACCTTATGATAGCTGGGCGAATATTCGAGCGTTTTGACCGCGCGGTCAAACGTCATTAGCGTCGCACGTTTATTATAGTACAACGGAAAAACAAGTCACAAGAACTTTAATCACGCTAAATTCAGCATCGGTCTTAAAATTTCATCAAAAACAACCCTGGGCATTATCTATTTTAATAACACCTGCGAAGACACTAATGACAAAAAGTTCCTCCACCTCCACACTTTACAGTGAACCACTTACGAACACACACAAATCACACAAACCCATCTATCACCACCACCACCACCACACTATACTGATGCGTTTCGAACTCAACCAAAGCTCATCTTTAGAGCAACAAAGCCGTTCACCATGCTATCAGATGTTAGACATCAGTTCATGTTAGAGTCTAACGTAGCTATCATAAGGTCGCGGGTGAGCAAAGTAATTGTTTTGGTTCATGGATATGGACCTCCGCAAAGTATCTAACACCTGATTCGATAAATTATTCAGTTCTAGTTTAATAGCTACTTTCTCCGCAGGCTGTAGCCTGGATAAACGACGAAGACAGCTCACTGGTACATGACATGTCGTTTTCTCAAACGCCTTTCCCTCACCGTGACGTTCTGGACATCTTGGAAAATGATGAAGATGAATTGGAGTTCGATATTGTGAACATTGACACTGACCTGCTGAGAGTGCCCAAGATGATCTCATACGACTCTTATGTCCATGGGTAAAGTTATGCCAAACTTAAGAGCTTTTCAATTTTCTTTTTTTTTAAACAGAACGTTTGTTCAATGAAAGTAGGTAAGTTAGGTATTCTTAAATACAAAGTTCAAATACCTAGTCAATCTCTACTAGTCACACCTGACAGTCTAGGTTAGCTGGAAGAGATCCCTTTTTAGGTATAAAGCCACCGTAAACTGCTTCAACTTTGCCCTCTGGTTTAAAACCAATAAGAGTGCTAAGTTATCGACTCTAAACTGAATAAGGCAATGTTGGGGCCAGAGGGCAAAGTTGAAGCAGTTTACGGTAACCTTTGCTTTCCTGTCTGTATATTTGTATTTATTTTCATTTTATTTTTATGTGAAATAAAGAGGTAGGTAGTTGGTCCGCAAAACTTTTCAGTCTTCGAAATTTAAGAATAAGAATATCTTGAACACGGAATAGTTTTAATAATAATAATATATTTCTTTTCTTAATACTGGCTGCTGGTTTTTTACATCTCTTTCTCTTGATAACAGTTATTTTCATGTCTTATGTACAATAAAAAGTTATACAAAACAATAGAATACTGGCTAGCGAAACCGAAAACTTTTTATTTTTTGTAATGTCTTGGTATTTATTAAGTACTTAAACGTTCTGATATTAAACTAATAAAAAAACATTATTTCCACAGCGTAGCTTCGTATATAACAAAGATGCTGGAAGGAGCAAGTCCAGATTCAACAGACGAGAGGTCACTCAATGAAAAAGAGAAGTATAAGAAATCTTGTAAGTGTTAGACGGTACAGTAGATGACCTTGTTTAATGTGCTTGTCAAATTGTCATGCATATTTAGTAGGGGCCAAATAACTAGATTAAAAAAAAACTAAAAAATCCAAATTTCGATACCTAGGTCAGCAACTTTTTAGGTATCAAGATCAAATTTTTTAATAGTGTTTTATTATGTTTGCTCCAGCGGCCGTTTCTCTCAACCAGACAGATACTATTCCGGAACCTGTCCATTACTTGGGACCCCCCAATGCCTTCCTACTCGAAATGTTTGCTATGCACCCTGACTATGACGAAAGGTAGGTACATTCTTGCGAATTTGAGTAAAAAAATGCTCAAGTTAGGCGGTCTTTACAGGTTGATTTTAGAGACATTATCAGGATCAATTAGAACTCAGTAAATATTTTTTTACTAACTTACATTTTTCACATGGTGAAAAAATAATAATAATATTAATCCATTCGTAATCACTCAAACAATCAACTTTAAAAATATTCTCTCTACTTTGGGTGAGCGATTACCGTTGGGGGAGTAAGGTTTCTCCAGCGGAGATCACGAACCGGAAGGGAGATCGAGAGTTACCTACTTACTGGCAACCGCTGAATGCAAATGGCGAGTAGTTCATTATAGCAGGCATTAAACAAATTTTGTTCAACAGAGGTCTCCCGGCTGACCGGCATTTTTAATTATTGCTATTTATATTAGGTATCCCTTTCAGATACGGATTTGATATGCTAGAAGTAGCGTACGAGCTATTTCCTAACAGAGATTACTGCGTCTTGTGCCTTCCTTCTAACCTGGCTGCGTTTCCTCTTTTGGAACATTTTACGGTGAGAACTTGTGATACAAGTAACACATCATCATCATGTCAGCCGAAAGACGTCCACTGCTGGACATAGGCTTACCCCAAGGCTCTCCACTCAGACCGGTCTTGTGTTTTTTGGATCCACCGCGATCCCCAGGTCGTCGCTCCATCCAAGTAACACATAGTTATCGAATAATTGTAATTTCATTTTCTGAGGCACGTTTCAACAACCCTATCAGTTTTGGGCGGAATATCGGCGGTAGGTACTCTGTATGCTCATGCATCAGCTTTCTAGCACTAGCAGTTTTTAAGCTAAACCGCTGACGAACGGACATGGCGAAACTATAACGGCTCCTTGGATGACTACAAAATCCTAAAGGCGAAGTGCGTGCACCATGCAACCGAGATATGTATGACATAAAGTTTGCATCGACTACGAAGTTGGGAGGCAGGGGAGGGGGTGTTAAATGCCCCTTAAATTCAAAGAGGAGGCTATAAAATTATAAAAAGCGCTTATGCGTGACAAATTGACCAGAGGAAGTGATCTATCAAGTTTGCCTTTCCTCTGCAGTCTTGCTTCTGTGGTCCTTGAATGTTTGTTCCTTGGTGTAGAGGAATTCATTGAGTAAATACGCTAAATATGGTAATATTTATTATTTGATAGTTTATTGTTAAAAAATCTTTGGGATTCCAATGTCACGTGGGTTACAAGACTTACAAGGTTACTTTTGTGAAATTTGAGATTATCATCTAAGTATTTTTTTCAGCTGGTGTCTCCATTCGGCAACCGAAAAAAGTATATCAACGAGTCGCTTTATGTTGCGCATGTGAATTCTGTACGTGGGTAAGATTAAAGATTATAACAAACTATCTAATTAGGTACCTACGTTAAAAAATAATTTGAAGAATATGCTCGAAGACTTTGGACATGATGATTTAAAATTCCGCTGTTAAATTCAGAATCCAGAAACTCCAAAATCTACATGTTATAATAGATAGTTTGATTGGAATGAGACTAAAAGGTTAGGTCACAATCCATTTTTTTCCAGTTATTTAGATCAGTCTAGATTTCCTTAATCTCCTCATATAGGTAATACTTTACAGATTGTATTTTGACAGGAATTTTTGTGGCTTTGTTTGGCCCCTTGTGTGACGATTAATTTCAGTAATTTTTCGATTGAATATAATGTTGGTGCAGATTTTTCCCAATGGGGTCTTAGGCTGTGATTAGGTATATGTATTTTCTATACTTTAGGAACGTGTCACTGCGTGCCGGTGAAGCCTACGATATTCCCGCTATGAACGACATCTTAGAACATGCCCCTCGAAAGCAAGTACTGTTGGATCTCTTCCAAAAGAGCCTGAATTCTTCTACTTTGGACTCCTACGTGCTTCTGAACCAGAGCCAACCGGTTGGGATGATTGTAGTCGGGTAAGGGAGTGTTATATTTTGATCCTGTTAGTTTTAACTCCCGAATGAGTAAGTAATTCACTATTTGGGTTGTAGACCCTTGGAAGAGGCCACTGCAGTTCGAACGCAGTACGGCGTGGAGGCCGAATCACGACGCCCGGGTACTGATGGCACAGTAAGTACTTAGAAGTTGTGCAGTGGATGCGGTTACGGTACTTAAAATAATCTATACACGACTCTACTACCAAGGTAATAAATAAGGGAGTGAATAGATCATATACAGTGTGTAAAAATATGTCGGGCCCTGGAGGGATACTACCTTATATCCTTAAGTTGGCTCATTTTACTTCAATGAGACATTCCCTTATTTTTAAAAAGAAACAAACTTGGATTCAAACTTTTAAAACTCTCTTGCCTCGCCCGGGACTCTAACCTACTAAAATTAAAAAAAACATGCACTCGCTATTTTATTATAGTAATCGATCGAATCGATTTATTCAGGGTAAAATTTACCTGGCAAACATTTGGTAAAATCTAACATTAACTTTAAGATAACTGTTACGTGTCTTTTAATTGTTGAAAGTGAACAGTAAGTACCTACCTACTAGGTAATGTTCATTAAAGAACTTATATACTAAATAGGTATTCTTCATGGATATCTTGTACGACAGACGAGAGTAAGACCAAATGTTTGTTACAGAAATGTTATCCTGAATAATAATCCTATCGATTAGTATAATAAAATAGCGAGTTTTTTTTTAAATTTTAGTTGGTTCGAGTCCCGGGCGAGGCAAGCGAGTTGTAGAAAATCTGTAAATGCAGTTTTGTTTCTTTTTAAAAATAAAGGAATGACTCCTTGAAGTAAAATTAGCCAACTTAAGGATTTAAGGTAATTTCCCTCCAGGGCCCGACTTATTTTTCCACACTGTATATTGGCATATTACCTACTTATAGTGCGCAGCAGCTGGACTTTTTACACGTTTGCTATTAGCCCGGTCCTGCTACCAAAACCAAGCCGACAGCTTGAAGGAACGCGTTTAAACGTTTTTCATCGAAATGTTTAATTAAAAATTTGGTCACGCCTTTGACACGGTATAGTTTGAACATAGATTCTATGGAATCTTTGTCAACCCACAATTGAAAATTATGAAAAATATTTACAGGGGGGATGTAAACTCAAAATTACCTGTGGGAGAGAAGACCCGGCTATGCTCTCACTTGAATGAAGCTTTTTTTTCAGATTTAGCAGGTGTAATGTCGCCCGTCATGGAACCCCACGCTCGCTGGTACAATCTGCTGCGTCACTCCAACTACACGACGTTATTCTGGCTCTCCCGGCTCTTAGCTAAGGCGACGCTGTAATTAATATTTCTGTGGGAGTTTAGAAGACCAGCAAACTCAGGCACTTGAATGAAATCAGATTTTTTTTCAGTTACAAGTGTACATGTCGGCCGTCATGTTGAACTCCACGCTCGCTGGTACATGCCGGGCATACGTTACTGGAACTCTCGCTGGTATTCTGGCTCTCACTCGGTCGTCTTCAGCTTGCTAAAGGCGACGCTGTAATTAATATTTCTTTGATTTCCTCCTTTACGGAATCATTGGTCTAATCGACGTCGCTTGCACAAAAATTCCAAGGCGGGATTTTTTTAAGGAAATCAGATTTTTTCTCAGGACTTTAAATTTTTCATTTTACGTGTTCATCCCAGCCTATATAAGTACGTCCCGCTGCTGGGCACAAGCCTTCTCTCAGAACAAGAGGGCTTGGGCCATAGTTTCCACGCAGGCCCAGTGCGGATTGGGTACTTCATACGCACCATTAAATTGCTTGGCAGGTTTGTGCAGGTTTCCTTACGATGTTTTCCTTCACCGCTAAACTCGTGGTAAATTTCAAATGTAATTCCGCACGTGAGATTGGAATTGCGAGCCGGGGTTTGAATGAACCCACAACCCTCTGCTTGAGAGCCGATAGGTCAAACCACTAGGCCAGCAGCCACCACAACTTTACGTGTGCTCTATGAAAAAGATGGGTGACACTTTCCCGGCCCGGATAATACCGACCCAAGTCCAGTAAAAAAAAATGGTAACTACTACTAGTTCTAGATAGATACAGTCATAATTACGAGGGTGGTCATATCCTGAGAACTTTCCGCGCCGTGAAAATATGCATCACAAGTATCCTATCCTGCCTTACCTATCACAACCTGCGTTATCGGTGACTATGGCGACGCAATTTCTTGTCATATTTAATTTTCACGATGTCAGTAACCGTGAAATGTGAGATATTTACACGATATTCATTTTGAATGGATTTTTTTCTCAAATTTAAGTCACATTATTTTTTTATATAGTTTCGTATTATAAATAAATAATAAATATCACAGGTCAATTGACATTAACTGACCTAAACTTAAATTATAGCCAGGCTTGTGTTATAAGTACCTACTGGGTAACGGATTTATAAACGTATTGAATATATCTATCTATTTTAAGTAGTATCTATACTTACTTAAATACATACTAAACATGCAAGATGCCCCAGGCCCCAACTGGGGATAGAACCCGGGATCTCTTGCTTTACATCCAGGTTCTCTATCCATTAGGCTATCCTGTCATCTATTATTTTCTTGATTGTGTGAATTTGTGTGTGCACAGAATCCATGCCGTAATCTGATGTCTTTGGCGGGGCGTATGATGCCCGTGCGCCCACGTCGCATTGTCCCCAACGTCAGCGGCAACAAGGACTTGAGTAAAATATACAAAGATGTGTAAGTAACTCACCATCTATTACATATTCGTAGGTACTGCTAACCTTACCTTATTTCGGTGACTACGCAGCAGTTTAGACGAACACCGTTACATTTTACAACAGGATAATAGTCAATCTTCTTCAGCCTCTTGCCACCCAATGCTTAGTGTAGGCCCCAGCAGCAGTGCACACTATTTCTCTCGGTCTTGGTGTCTTCTCCATTCACTCCTTTCCGGCAACTTTGATCAGATCATTGGTGTTCGTTTAACGAGAGGTCATTATCAAATTTTGAGCAGAACACTGGTACTATTTGTATGGAGCTACCACTCTGTAAAACCTTTTCTATTTTGCCCTTCAGATCGACTCCTTTTGCGTTGTGGGTGCTTGAGAGACCATTGACTAGTATACCCAAGGTCGACGTAAATAACGGCATCGTGGTGGTAGGCGCTAGTCGCACTGGCTTGGCTTTCCTCGAAACTTTGCTTATGGGGTAAGACTTCTATTGCTTAGGCATATGTTTTCTGGCTAAAATACAAGCCTCAAGACATCCGTGATTTAGGAGCAACCAAAATAATGAGAACATGCAAGTGGCTTAATTTTTTTACTTTAGAAAACATTGGTCTTTGCGTAGTTTCTAAACATAGCTGATAATTTTGCCGCACAAGTCGCACAACCACGTCTTGATATCTCGCCTCTTTCAAGCTACAGCAGCTGTTCTTACTGTTTCGAAGTCCTGACTCAACCTCGTACATGAGATTTAATGAAACTGGAATATCTATTTAAGGATGTGTACTTATCTAAAATGGTTATTCGAAACTCCTAAAATTTCATATACCTACGAGGTTTAGTCAGAGACCCGTCGAGTTGTTATAAAAGTTGCTGAAGGACTTGTCACACTGGATGTTTTCTACGTCCTGCAATTCTTAAAGTCTGTCAGCTGACCCGACCGCAGGACATAGAGCGCATCCAGTGTGATAGTGTCTGAATGTTTCTCTAGTCCTACATCATCATACTTGACCTTTACAAACGTCACCCTTATTTCGGAGCACGGACTTCCGACGGTAGCCGAATGCCTCCGAGCAGCCGACACGTGTGTGCCGAAGAATGGACGGTACACAGACCGGTACCTTAAGTGCGTTCCGTTCTACTTCTATGTGGACGTCATTTGTGCTGTTGTCACGGCGATTAATAGGTGAGCGTTTCATCTTACAATGAATTTGAAGCTTGAAATTGATCTCAAAAATGAATGAGTCAAAATGAATGAGCTTTTACTGTATTTGCTAACTGTAACTGTAATATAGTCAGTCCGATCACTAGACGTGGGAGAACTTTGACTTGCAAGATTTGATGACGACTTAAGTTAAATAAAAGCTTGAAAAACTATTTAGTATTGATTTCTAGGAAGAAGAAATGTGTGTACTTCAAAAACGGCGGAATGAAATACTACGACGAATTGGTCATCACTTGCGGCCAGCAGTTTCAACATCCTGAATACTTGAAAGAGTCTTTAGAACTCGACAAAGAATTGGAGTAAGTGTTAAAGTTCAAAAAAATATATACGCTTCGCTTAAGTTGGCATAAATCATATCTGACAGAACAAAAGCGCATAAATATCTGATACGACTCTATTTCGAGGGCAGGTAGGACGTGTCAGATATTTTTGAATGCTCCGCTGTGGGTTATATTAATGCAGTTTACTGTACTACACAAGCTTAAATAACAATCGCAGGAAGGGCAAGACCTGCGAACGTATGCTGATGGACGACCCAGACTATCAGCCGCACCGCGTGCCCGCGCCGCCCGAGATGCCCGAGAACGTGTTCGTCATCAACTCGCTGTTCGAAGCCAACATTAACCTGAGGAAACTTCTGCGCATGGTCAGCGATGCAAGTACGAAGGGCGGAGATTTTGGGAAAACTAGTTTAGATGTAGCATAATAATAATAATAGAGAATTGCTAAAGATAACTTCATTTGAAACCCAGAGCAAGACGAGGCCCTCCGTCTTTGCGCCACGAACCGCGTGGTGGTGTACGGCGACTGCATAGAAGCCTACAGCTGTATGACCGCCCTGCTGGAATTGGGGCTCTCCTCCGATAAGATCGTCTTCGTGGAACCCTTCCCATCCGAAGATCCCGCCGAACTGAGGGTCAACTGCTTTAACGATGAAGTCGTACGTGTAAACCTTTAGATTAGACAACCCCACTTGCCGTGTAGGTATCGAGTAGATACGGTAAAAGACCATGGTCTTTTTAGAAAAAGACCTCGTTCGCTTGTAGGTTTAGCGTTTTTACTGTGTTTTCTGTTTCGTCATCACACAGTCAGGGTAGGCAGTCTCAGTACCCTACCCTGGCGCTAGTATTGCCTACACTGTTGATGGCGCAACTACTGCCGTTACTGCACTGCACTTAAAATAGCTGATTAAAAAAAATAGAAACGTGCAAGATAGGATCGATAATAAGTCTAGTTTTATCGAAATTGTAATGACTTGTTCACCTTTTGTAGTAACTAATTATGGTGGGAGGATCATGATGTTTGGCCTGAGCGGTAAAACAGCTGGAATACCTTTGTTTGACATTTTTGGTATGTGGGGTTCCCATTAGTTTGTTCTTGCTACAAAAATATAATTAATTAGTCTTTGTCCGCCAGTCCATACGCCACTTTCCTTTAAAATTGAATCAGGACGTCACACCAATTTTGACCATTTTAGCACAACCCCGTGAGGGGGTGGCCTTTGTCAAACGTATTGCTATGAAAATTGCAATTATTTTGATTTTGCTTCAAACCGCCTGACACCTCCTACTTAAAGCATGTCACGTAGGTAATTTACGGATGCCCTCAAAGTCACAATCGAACAAATTTTATTAATGGGAATTACATGTGCCGTATTTCAGGTGGATGAGAGAGTACAAGCTGCCATAGCGAAGCTCGGTATACACGTGCACCGTCGAAGTCGTTTCACTGGGTGGCACATCAAAGGGTCACGTGTTGTTTCACTGAAGTTTATGTCACCGCTCCACGCGTTCCGGGTACCGTGTTTCGCCTTATTCTATTACGGAGTAAAGGCTATCGATTTACATGCTTTTAGAGGTAAATTCAATTAACAATCCTTATAATTATAGGTTGTAAATTATTACAACGATTTGCTATCAAGCAAGTTTTTTCAGCAGAGCACTATAAGGCGTTACCATATTTACGATTTTAAAATCAACCTATTACGATCAACTTTAGCTTCAAATAGGGCAGCAGTTTAGAGGCACCAGTTATTTAATGGTAGTTCCGTAAGTACATTATGGTTTATCGCTATCGATACGAAAGAAATCCCACTCAAACAGCATTAAGTTTTACGATAGCCCAGCTCAACACACAAATCACTGGGATTTAATGCGGCTTACGCGCCATCGAAACAACTGTCTCCTTAATCAGTCTAATAAACACCTGTTAATTTTGCAATAATGTTGCAACGCTAAGCCTAGTTAAACATAAAACCATATTTCTGGATTGCGATTTATTGCTATTTGCTATGACCTCACTTGTAAATTTATACGGCACGAAATTTGCAAGACATTTCTCGCACCATCTAAATGAAGTTTAAAGCTAGTTTGCAACTTATGCCATTGCGTGAAAATCACTTTATCGTTGTAGCTACTCCGTGACGGATATATACGTCCCTTTCGTTGCAAGTTAGCAGCTTGCTTCATTTTTGGGTAGGGCCATATGTCTATCGCACTTGGAACCATTATCGCATTTACCATTTCTTTCCGCCAAACGGAATAAGATCGGGGTAGAAAGAGATGATGAACCGCGAGAACTCGTGCTTGTTAGCCAAATTGAGATAGGACAATAACAGCCCCTTGGCAATTTTTTACAGCTATAAACGAATGCGGTTTGGTCTACGACGGTGGCTTGGTGGTTGGAC
>NC_133478.1:6941563-7143759 GCF_025370935.1 Choristoneura fumiferana
AGGGCCTCGTCTTGCTCTGGGTTTCAAATGAAGTTATCTTTAGCAATTCTCTATTTATTATTATTATGCTACATCTAAACTAGTTTTCCAAAATCTCCGCCCTTCGTACTTGCATCGCTGACCATGCGCAGAAGTTTCCTCAGGTTAATGTTGGCTTCGAACAGCGAGTTGATGACGAATACGTTCTCGGGCATCTCGGGCGGCGCGGGCACGCGGTGCGGCTGATAGTCTGGGTCGTCCATCAGCATACGTTCGCAGGTCTTGCCCTTCCTGCGATTGTTATTTAAGCTTGTGTAGTACAGTAAACTGCATTAAATATCAGCCACAGCGGAGCATTCAAAAATATCTGACACGTCCTACCTGCCCTCGAAATAGAGTCGTATCAGATATTTATGCGCTTTTGTTCTGTCAGATATGATTTATGCCAACTTAAGCGAAGCGTATATATTTTTTTGAACTTTAACACTTACTCCAATTCTTTGTCGAGTTCTAAAGACTCTTTCAAGTATTCAGGATGTTGAAACTGCTGGCCGCAAGTGATGACCAATTCGTCGTAGTATTTCATTCCGCCGTTTTTGAAGGACACACATTTCTTCTTCCTAGAAATCAATACTAAATAGTTTTTCAAGCTTTTATTTAACTTAAGTCGTCATCAAATCTTGCAAGTCAAAGTTCTCCCACGTCTAGTGATCGGACTGACTATAATACAGTTACAGTTAGCAAATACAGTAAAAGCTCATTCATTTTGACTCATTCATTTTTTGAGATCAATTTCAAGCTTCAAATTCATTGTAAGATGAAACGCTCACCTATTAATCGCCGTGACAACAGCACAAATGACGTCCACATAGAAGTAGAACGGAACGCACTTAAGGTACCGGTCTGTGTACCGTCCATTCTTCGGCACACACGTGTCGGCTGCTCGGAGGCATTCGGCTACCGTCGGAAGTCCGTGCTCCGAAATAAGGGTGACGTTTGTAAAGGTCAAGTATGATGATGTAGGACTAGAGAAACATTCAGAGACTATCACACTGGATGCGCTCTATGTCCTGCGGTCGGGTCAGCTGACAGACTTTAAGAATTGCAGGACGTAGAAAACATCCAGTTTGACAAGTCCTTCAGCACTTTTTATAACAACTCGACGGGTCTCTGGTTAAACCTCGTAGGTATATGAAATTTTAGGAGTTTCGAATAACCATTTTAGATAAGTTACACATCCTTAAATAGATATTCCAATTTCATTAAATCTCATGTACGAGGTTGAGTCAGGACTTCGAAACAGTAAGAACAGCTGCTGTAGCTTGAAAGAGGCGAGATATCAAGACGTGGTTGTGCGACTTGTGCGGCAAAATTATCAGCTATGTTTAGAAACTACGCAAAGACCAATGTTTTCTAAAGTATAAAAATTAAGCCGCTTGCATGTTCTCATTATTTTGGTTGCTCCTAAATCACGGATGTCTTGAGGTTTGTATTTTAGCCAGAAAACATATGCCTAAGCAATAGAAGTCTTACCCCATAAGCAAAGTTTCGAGGAAAGCCAAGCCAGTGCGACTAGCGCCTACCACCACGATGCCGTTATTTACGTCAACCTTGGGTATACTAGTCAATGGTCTCTCAAGCACCCACAACGCAAAAGGAGTCGATCTGAAGGGCAAATTAGAAAAGGTTTTACAGAGTGGTAGCTCCATACAAATAGTACCAGTGTTCTGCTCAAAATTTGATAATGACCTCGCGTTAAACGAACACCAATGATCTGATCAAAGTTGCCGGAAAGGAGTGAATGGAGAAGACACCAAAACGAGAGAAATAGTTTTCACTGCTGCTGGGGCCTACACTAAGCATTGGGTGGCAAGAGGCTGAAGAAGATTGACTATTATCCTGTTGTAAAATGTAACGATGTTCGTCTAAACTGCTGCGTAGTCACCGAAATCCATATAACCAAGGTAAGGTTAGCAGTGCCTACGAATATGTAATAGATGGTGAGTTACTTACACATCTTTGTATATTTTACTCAAGTCCTTGTTGCCGCTGACGTTGGGGACAATGCGACGTGGGCGCACGGGCATCATACGCCCCGCCAAAGACATCAGATTACGGCATGGATTCTGCGCACATAATCAAGAAAAGAATAGATGACAGGATAGCCTAATGGATAGAGAACCTGGATGTAAAGCAAGAGATCCCGGGTTCTATCCCCAGTTGGGGCCTGGGGCATCTTGCATGTTTAGTATGTATTTAAGTAAGTATAGATACTTATAACACAAGCCTGGCTATAATTTAAGTTTAGGTCAGTGAATGTCAATTGACCCGTGATATTTATTATTTATTTATAATACGAAACTATATAAAAACATAAAAAAATAATATGTGATTTAAATTTGAGAAAAAAATCCATTCAAAATGAATATCGTGTAAATATCTCACATTTCACTGTTACACTGACATCGTGAAAATTAAATATGACAAGAAATTGCGTCGCCATAGTCACCGATAGCGCAGGTTGTGATAGGTAGGTAATTGTGATGCATATTTTCACGGCGCGGAAAGTTCTCAGGATTGACCACCCTCGTGATTATGACTGTATATATCTAGAACTAGTAGTAGTTACCATTTTTTTTTACTGGACTTGGGCTCAGGTACCATCTTTTTGGGTGACACTCTTCCCGGCCCGGATAAAACCAACATGGAAATACCGTCCGTTTTTCGTGTACACGCCCATAGAACCTCATGTCAGTTTCTATGGGCTTGGGTTGGGCGTGTACACAAAAACAGGGTCGGTATTTCATGTCGGTATTATCCGGGCCGGGAAAGAGTGTCACCCATCTTTTTCATTAGAGCACACGTAAATTTGTGATGGCTGGTGGCCTAGTGGTTTGACCTATCGCTCTCAAGCAGAGGGTCGTGGGTTCAAACCCCGGCTCGCACCTCTGAGTTTTTCCAAATTCATGTGCGGAATTACATTTGAAATTTACCACGAGCTTAGCGGTGAAGGAAAACATCGTGAGGAAACCTGCACAAACCTGCCAAGCAATTTAATGGTGCGTATGAAGTTCCCAATCCGCACTGGACCCGCGTGGGAACTATGGCCCAAGCCCTCTTGTTCTGAGAGAAGGCTTGTGCCGAGCAGTGGACGTACCTATATAAGCTGGGATGACACGTAAAGTAGCCAGATGAAAATTTTAAAGTCCTGAGAAAAAATCTGATTTCCTTTAAAAAAATCCCGCCTTGGAATTTTTGTGCAAGCGACGTCGATTAGATCAATGATTCCGTATAGGAGGAAATAAAAGAAATATTAATTACAGCGTCGCCCTTAGCTAAGAGCCGGAGAGCCAGAATAACGTCGTGTAGTTGGAGTGACGCAGCAGATCCCGGATGTACCAGCGAGCGTGGGGTTCCATGACGGGCGACATTACACCTGCTAAAATCTGAAAAAAAAAAGCTTCATTCAAGTGGAGTTATGCCCTTTTAGAATAAGCACATCTTAAAAAAAAAAAAAATAATAAATAATTAATTTTAATAGTTGTAGCGAAATTTTAAAAATTCAGGGTTTTTCTCTTTCCAAACAGAATACAGAGAACGAAAATCAAATTATAGTCTTAAAATATAATTTTCAATTGTGGGTTGACAAAGATTCCATAGAATCTATGTTCAAACTATACCGTGTCAAAGGCGTGACCAAATTTTTAATTAAACATTTCGATGAAAAACGTTTAAACGCGTTCCTTCAAGCAGTCGGCTTGGTTTTGGTAGCAGAACCGGGCTAATAGCAAACGTGTAAAAAGTCCAGCTGCTGCTCACTATAAGTAGATAATATGCCAATATACAGTGTGGAAAAATAAGTCGGGTCCTGGAGGGAAATTACCTTAAATCCTTAAGTTGGCTAATTTTACTTCAAGGAGTCATTCCTTTATTTTTAAAAAGAAACAAAACTGCATTTACAGATTTTCTACAACTCGCTTGCCTCGCCCGGGACTCGAACCAACTAAAATTAAAAAAAACTCGCTATTTTATTATACTAATCGATAGGATTATTATTCAGGATAACATTTCTGTACAAACATTTGGTCTTACTCTCGTCTGTCGTACAAGATATCCATGAAGAATACCTATTTAGTATATAAGTTCTTTAATGAACATTACCTAGTAGGTAGGTACTTACTGTTCACTTTCAACAAGTAAAAGACACGTAACAGTTATCTTAAAGTTAATGTTAGATTTTACCAAATGTTTGCCAGATAAATTTTACCCTGAATAAATCGATTCGATCGATTACTATAATAAAATAGCGAGTGCATGTTTTTTTTAATTTTAGTAGGTTAGAGTCCCGGCGAGGCAAGAGAGTTTAAAAAACTTTGAATCCAATTTGTTTCTTTTTAAAAATAAAGGAATGTCTCATTGAAGTAAAATGAGCCAACTTAAGGATATAAGGTAGTATCCCTCCAGGGCCCGACATATTTTTCCACACTGTATATGATCTATTCACTCCTTATTTATTACCTTGGTAGTAGAGTCGTGTATAGATTATTTTAAGTACCGTAACCGCATCCACTGCACAACTTCTAAGTACTTACTGTGCCATCAGTACCCGGGCGTCGTGATTCGGCCTCCACGCCGTACTGCGTTCGAACTGCAGTGGCCTCTTCCAAGGGTCTACAACCCAAATAGTGAATTACTTACTCATTCGGAGTTAAAACTAACAGGATCAAAATATAACACTCCCTTACCCGACTACAATCATCCCAACCGGTTGGCTCTGGTTCAGAAGCACGTAGGAGTCCAAAGTAGAAGAATTCAGGCTCTTTTGGAAGAGATCCAACAGTACTTGCTTTCGAGGGGCATGTTCTAAGATGTCGTTCATAGCGGGAATATCGTAGGCTTCACCGGCACGCAGTGACACGTTCCTAAAGTATAGAAAAAAACATATACCTAATCACAGCCTAAGACCCATTGGGAAAAACTGCACCAATATTATATTCAATCGAAAAATTACTGAAATTAATCGTCACACAAGGGGCCAAACAAAGCCACAAAATTTCCTGTCAAAATACAATCTGTAAAGTATTACCTATATGAGGAGATTAAGGAAATCTAGACTGATCTAAATAACTGGAAAAAATGGATTGTGACCTAACCTTTTAGTCTCATTCCAATCAAACTATCTATTATAACATGTAGATTTAGGAGTTTCTGGATTCTGAATTTAACAGCGGAATTTTAAATCATCATGTCCAAAGTCCTCGAGCATATTCTTCAAATTATTTTTTAACGTAGGTACCTAATTAGATAGTTTGTTATAATTTTTAATCTTACCCACGTACAGAATTCACATGCGCAACATAAAGCGACTCGTTGATATACTTTTTTCGGTTGCCGAATGGAGACACCAGCTGAAAAAAATACTTAGATGATAATCTCAAATTTCACAAAAGTAACCTTGTAAGTCTTGTAACCCACGTGACATTGGAATCCCAAAGATTTTTTAACAATAAACTATCAAATAATAAATATTACCATATTTAGCGTATTTACTCAATGAATTCCTCTATATCAAACATTCAAGGACCACAGAAGCAAGACTGCAGAGGAAAGGCAAACTTGATAGATCACTTCCTCTGGTCAATTTGTCACGCATAAGCGCTTTTTATAATTTTATAGCCTCCTCTTTGAATTTAAGGGGCATTTAACACCCCCTCCCCTGCCTCCCAACTTCGTAGTCGATGCAAACTTTATGTCATACATATCTCGGTTGCATGGTGCACGCACTTCGCCTTTGGGATTTTGTAGTCATCCAAGGAGCCGTTATAGTTTCGCCATGTCCGTTCGTCAGCGGTTTAGCTTAAAAACTGCTAGAAAGCTGATGCATGAGCATACAGAGTACCTACCGCCGATATTCCGCCCAAAACTGATAGGGTTGTTGAAACGTGCCTCAGAAAATGAAATTACAATTATTCGATAACTATGTGTTACTTGGATGGAGCGACGACCTGGGGATCGCGGTGGATCCAAAAAACACAAGACCGGTCTGAGTGGAGAGCCTTGGGGTAAGCCTATGTCCAGCAGTGGACGTCTTTCGGCTGACATGATGATGATGTGTTACTTGTATCACAAGTTCTCACCGTAAAATGTTCCAAAAGAGGAAACGCAGCCAGGTTAGAAGGAAGGCACAAGACGCAGTAATCTCTGTTAGGAAATAGCTCGTACGCTACTTCTAGCATATCAAATCCGTATCTGAAAGGGATACCTAATATAAATAGCAATAATTAAAAAATGCCGGTCAGCCGGGAGACCTCTGTTGAACAAAATTTGTTTAATGCCTGCTATAATGAACTACTCGCCATTTGCATTCAGCGGTTGCCAGTAAGTAGGTAACTCTCGATCTCCCTTCCGGTTCGTGATCTCCGCTGGAGAAACCTTACTCCCCCAACGGTAATCGCTCACCCAAAGTAGAGAGAATATTTTTAAAGTTGATTGTTTGAGTGATTACGAATGGATTAATATTATTATTATTTTTTCACCATGTGAAAAATGTAAGTTAGTAAAAAAAATATTTACTGAGTTCTAATTGATCCTGATAATGTCTCTAAAATCAACCTGTAAAGACCGCCTAACTTGAGCATTTTTTTACTCAAATTCGCAAGAATGTACCTACCTTTCGTCATAGTCAGGGTGCATAGCAAACATTTCGAGTAGGAAGGCATTGGGGGGTCCCAAGTAATGGACAGGTTCCGGAATAGTATCTGTCTGGTTGAGAGAAACGGCCGCTGGAGCAAACATAATAAAACACTATTAAAAAATTTGATCTTGATACCTAAAAGTTGCTGACCTATGTATCGAAATTGGATTTTTTAGTTTTTTTTTTAATCTAGTTATTTGGCCCCTACTAAATATGCATGACAATTTGACAAGCACATTAAACAAGGTCATCTACTGTACCGTCTAACACTTACAAGATTTCTTATACTTCTCTTTTCATTGAGTGACCTCTCGTCTGTTGAATCTGGACTTGCTCCTTCCAGCATCTTTGTTATATACGAAGCTACGCTGTGGAAATAATGTTTTTTTATTAGTTTAATATCAGAACGTTTAAGTACTTAATAAATACCAAGACATTACAAAAAATAAAAAGTTTTCGGTTTCGCTAGCCAGTATTCTATTGTTTTGTATAACTTTTTATTGTACATAAGACATGAAAATAACTGTTATCAAGAGAAAGAGATGTAAAAAACCAGCAGCCAGTATTAAGAAAAGAAATATATTATTATTATTAAAACTATTCCGTGTTCAAGATATTCTTATTCTTAAATTTCGAAGACTGAAAAGTTTTGCGGACCAACTACCTACCTACCTCTTTATTTCACATAAAAATAAAATGAAAATAAATACAAATATACAGACAGGAAAGCAAAGGTTACCGTAAACTGCTTCAACTTTGCCCTCAGGCCCCACATTGCCTTATTCATTTAGAGTCGATAACTTAGCACTCTTATTGGTTTTAAACCAGAGGGCAAAGTTGAAGCAGTTTACGGTAGCTTTATACCTAAAAAGGGATCTCTTCCAGCTAACCTAGACTGACAGGTGTGACTAGTAGAGATTGACTAGGTATTTGAACTTTGTATTTAAGAATACCTAACTTACCTATTTTCATTGAACAAACGTTCTGTTAAAAAAAAAAGAAAATTGAAAACCTCTTAAGTTTGGCATAACTTTACCCATGGACATAAGAGTCGTATGAGATCATCTTGGGCACTCTCAGCAGGTCAGTGTCAATGTTCACAATATCGAACTCCAATTCATCTTCATCATTTTCCAAGATGTCCAGAACGTCACGGTGAGGGAAAGGCGTTTGAGAAAACGACATGTCATGTACCAGTGAGCTGTCTTCGTCGTTTATCCAGGCTACAGCCTGCGGAGAAAGTAGTTATTAAACTAGAACTGAATAATTTATCTAATCAGGTGTCCATATCCATGAACCAAAACAATTACTTTGCTCACCCGCGACCTTATGATAGCTACGTTAGACTCTAACATGAACTGATGTCTAACATCTGATAGCATGGTGAACGGCTTTGTTGCTCTAAAGATGAGCTTTGGTTGAGTTCGAAACGCATCAGTATAGTGTGGTGGTGGTGGTGGTGATAGATGGGTTTGTGTGATTTGTGTGTGTTCGTAAGTGGTTCACTGTAAAGTGTGGAGGTGGAGGAACTTTTTGTCATTAGTGTCTTCGCAGGTGTTATTAAAATAGATAATGCCCAGGGTTGTTTTTGATGAAATTTTAAGACCGATGCTGAATTTAGCGTGATTAAAGTTCTTGTGACTTGTTTTTCCGTTGTACTATAATAAACGTGCGACGCTAATGACGTTTGACCGCGCGGTCAAAACGCTCGAATATTCGCCCAGCTATCATAAGGTCGCGGGTGGGCAAAGTAATTGTTTTAGTTCATTAGAACTGAATACATAGGTGCTCCGCGATCACACCAGGGAGTGCATTGGAGGAATCGCTTTGCATTTTAAGCCCACCGCTTGGCTCACTAAACTGAGTTGAGTGTCAGTCTGGGGTTGAAATCTTGAGATAGTATCGCCGAATGCGCGGACACATATGAACCATCAAGTGATGGATGGATGGAGTGATGTGATTAGATTAGTCACATCACTCCATCCATGGATTCTACACGAAAATTCAAACGTCAGTTCAGTCCCATCGTTTTGATTTTCTGTCATTCACAACCACAACGGACGGATTGCATTTATAACATTAAGGGCCTGTTTCACCACTCGTCGACTGTCAGATAAAAGTAATGCCATCTTTGTTTATTCGGACAAAACAAACAGAGACGGCATCACTGATATCTGTCACTTAAAGTTAGTCGACAAGTGGTAAAACGGCCCTTAATTTTCACCAGTCCTGGACCATCAGTCCGTCAGTCCGTGAAGGTTACACGATACCTAATTCTGTCGTGATTCTAAGATATCTAACTATCAAATACTGAAACTTCAAATGAAAATTCATCACAACTCCTTGCCCTAGAAAGTTTTAGGTGGTGGAATGTCTTGAACGTTAGTCTAACTTAGTAGTAGTTCTTCTCCTCTCAATCAGCAAAAGCTTTATTTTAAACTTAATTAACTTATTATTAAATTATCATGAAAATTATACCTTGGACTTTTTCGCCGTCACTGTCTCAAAGTTAATATCACTAACTATTCTCGTGCCTAAATTCAGTGTGGACATGTTTAGCCCAGTATCAAACCTGAAAACGAGTAAATGGTTCATAATTACTGCAATGTGAGAAGCCTGTACTGTTGTATAGTCTTTTCGTTAATAATTGATGAAAAATATAAAAATTAAACAGTGACATTAACGGCGAACTGTAAAAGTGAAATTTTACATTATAACCGCGTTATAAGTTAAAGTCTTTACGATGACGCGTGCCGTAGCCGTGGTTTTATTACAGTGTCATTACTGTCTAATTTTGACAAAATCATGCGTCTTCGTGGATGGCACTAGGTAGTATAGTATATATACCACGCACTGTAACGAAATTCAGTTTGCTGTATGAAACTATGATCGTAAGCCAGGGTATCAAAGTAAACATGTCGTAATTAGGGACATACAGACAAAGAGCGGAGTCGACAGGCATGTTGATGTCTCCGGCGTCCTGTGGATGGTTTACTAGATGTCGCAGCCCCGAAAAGGAGAGAGCTCAAAACTCTCCTCCAAACCTTCGAAGTTGATCTGCGTGTTCAATATCATCACTCCGACAGCCAACTCTTTATGCTAAAAACCAATGAGACAAAATAGATATTGAATACATCAAAGATTGGTTCACCATGTCATCATCATCATGTCAGCCGAAAGACGTCCACTGCTGGACATAGGCCTCCCCCAAGGCTCTCCACTCAGACCGGTCTTGTGCTTTCCGCATCCACCGCGAACCCGCGATCTTAACCAAGTCGTCGCTCCATCTTGTTGGAGGCCTACCGACAGGTCCAGAAATTAAAAAGAAAGAAACATTGGTTCACCTATAAATTAATTTCAATAATTTTCTAGTTTTTGTAAGTTACGCGGCATTAAATATTGTTAGAGTTTCGCGGCATTGCAGTATCATCGACGATATAGATAGTCTCTAAAAATATGGAGTCTAAGTTACCTCACAAACTAGCAAAACCCTCTCAGACTCGGGGTGTTTCGATATCAACTCGCTGATGTAGAACTCGCCATATATTTCCTGGAGGCGTTTCGAATGTCGCTCTATGATCGGCACTAAGTCGTCATTGTCCTCCTCACTGCAAACACCAAGGGGCTAATACGAAATTCGAAGTTCGTCTCTTACCGTCGCTCCCACTCTCCTTATATTATTTAACACGAGAGTGTTAAATAATATAAGGGTCAGCCTGGCGTCAGCGGGACGGCAAGACACGAAGTTCGGATTTTGCACTTAGTTCGTAGTAGGTGGGTCAATTCACTACTTTACGAACTTTGGGCTCTTCGCTGCTTACAAAATGTCTCTGGCAGTTACTAAAAAGGTACTAAGATATTTCATTTAATACGTTGAACAACGTAGGATGGCAGTATTCGTACACCATGTTACTTACAAAAATCTGCAATTGTTTAAAATCGCACATTAGTGTCGTAAAAAAGTTATTGGCCTAGGTAGGTTTTAGGGTCAGTTACTGTACGAACTTAGAACTACAGTCAGCTAGTGTGGGGAGGCCTCAATAGAGAGAGGGCATAAGCCTGGGGAGAAATTCGAAGGAAGATAAGTAGTTAGAAGTTCAATTAATAACCCATCCAAATCCATCACACTATACCTACATCTTATTTATACACATTTAATACATGTATATTAAGGTTTGCTGGAAGAGATAAGGCAGCTATTGCTTACCTACTTGTAATTCTCTTCTGTGTATCTGTTTTGTATCGCTTACTATTTCTGGTGTACCATCAGCCAAATATTGTCTACCACCCTAAGCTGATAATCGTTTGCATGTCATAAACAATAATGCCAATAGAGTGTCTGTCAACTTGAAAGTTCGACTTTAGCGACATATTCATTGATAGGAACTTGTTTAAAAATTGGTAAGTAGACCACTTATTTGGCTGATGGTACAATAACGAGTCTTTGTTCCGCTCTTCGATTACTAGGTACCGCTAGGCCGCTATATACTAGGTGTAAGTATTGATATAGGTACCTACATATAGGTAATCTACCTACCTTACCCAAACAACTCCGATGTTTCTGGCGGCAACTGTTAGCACCTATAGTCTCTAGACTGATTTTCTATACCAGGGTTACTCAAAGTGGGGTACGCGAACCCCTAGGGGTTCGCTATTCGACGGTAAGGGGTTCGCGACAAGGTTTACGTGACTCCAAAAACCACCAGGCTGCAAGACTAGCAAGATGATCAAGATTGGTTTTTGGAATATTTTTGTATTATTTATTTTTAATTTCTCCAACAGTCAATTTTATTACTTTCTTTGGGGGGGGGTTCGCTATCGTCTAGAAACTTTAACAGGGGTACGTGGAGCCATAAGTTTGAGAAACCCTGTTCTATACTATGAACGACATCCCGAGTAGATTCCTTTTCAGGAATGTTTTCAATAAGTTGTAAATTAACTTACTGTAAATTATTTGACTAGCTGATTCTCTGTTTTATCTACTTACAGGCTGTTCCAGAGTATTAAATCGTAATAGTGATTCCTCCGTCAATACTGTGGCGTTTGGTATGAGCCTTCGTAGATACTTAGGTTAGAAATACCCTAATTAACACGCTATATTCATCTTTATCCAGAAGGTAGAGAAACGTATAATAAAATAAGAATGTCTTCACAAAGCTACAATATAATGAGTTGCAGTCTTTATATAATCAAGGTTTACTAACACAGCCCTCCGTATCCTGAGACGCGGGCACACCTCCGAGCGGTCCGCTATGCAGAGCACGGGCAGGGAGTCGCCGGGCACCCCGCTCCATCACCGTCACACGACGGAACATGGCTTCGCTACGGCTCTGGCCTGGAACTAGCACTGGAAAGGCGAAACTACGCGAATAAATATCATTATCGTCGTACAGACTATTACTAATACCTATTTATGTCCTCAGGTAGGCTCCTCGTATAGCAATACGGTATTTGACAATTTCTGAACTTGCCACACCCAACATAATTATTATGAAAATATGAAATTATAGATGAACAGACAATAAGTATTCAGCGAAGAGAAAAATTAATTCAGTTGAAAATTGGATTTCTAACTGTCTCTTTCTAAGTGGCTTTTCTCTGTGCAGCAGGAATGACGTCACATGCAAGTAGGCATATCTTGCTCCGTCTAATCTTGAATTTCAAACTTTTGTAACTCTAGTAATATAGGTACTCGTATATGTAAAGGTAGCTTAAAAAAATATTTTCTGTTCGATAATATGCCTTGTTAAGCTTTAATTTATGAAATAAACAAATAAAAGTCAAATACTCACCTTATAGAATATGACGCGCGTGATGCGATGACTTTACTAACCTTTCCTTCGTTCTTCAACTACTAAAATATAGACACGTATTGCCGTATTGCCTAACGTTTCTGCAGCGCTACTACAAAACTCGAAGTTCGTATCGTACCGTCCCTCTCGCCCTTGTATTAAATAGTATAAGTGTCAGAGGGACCGCACGACACGAACTTCGAGTTGCGAGTTTCGTGGTAGACCTGCTGGCGCTCGCGATCGCAATCAAATGATAGTGTTTTGTTTGCAAAATCTGTCATTTGATTGCGATCGCGAGCGTCAGAAACGTTAGGCAATACGGCCTCGGGCTCTTAGAGTATTAGGTAAACCTACTCCACAAAAGGTTCATCTAACTAGCTAATAAGCAATAAAGATCGAAACTATTCACAAACTTACACTGGTAATTAACCAAAGACTTGACCATAGCAATGTGTGTGAGGTACGCATCATGCATGAACATGCTCCTCAAGAGGCTGTCCACAACTTCGCGGGGAGTACACCGGTTCCCAACATAGCAGGTGAATGAACAATGTGTTACGGGAGTTCAATTCCACTGTTCTGAAAAATCATATTGAATGCAATTTAAAACCAGATCTGAAAAACTAAATTAGATTTCGGAAGTAGATAACTACTACGTATATAATTGTAAATGAAATTGCTACATAATAACTGATAGTCTCTGAGCAAAGCCGCGGATGGACTGACAGACAGACATGGCGAAACTATAAGGATTCCGTTTCTGGCAGTTTGGCTACGGAACCCTAAAAATGAGGCAGACTACAAAAGTAAGAAGGAAAGTGAAAAGACTAAACCGTTATTGACGAAAGACAACAAATATTTCAGTCAGTTATAGTTCAATGAATTGGCAACTTATTATGTAGAGGTACCGTCAGCCAAATATGTGGTCTACCACCCTAAAGTTGATAATCGCTCGCATGTCACAAAACAATAATGCCAATATACGTATCTGTCAACTTGAAAGTTTGACTTTAGCGACTTATTCATTTGATAGGAACTTGTTTATAAATTGATAGACCACTTATTTGGCTGATGGTACTTAGTCAAGCTTACAGACGGTCAATTCGTATTTCCTGGACTATTCTTTTGGGGAGAAACCGCCTCGTCACACATTCGCGGCCACATGCGCTACGGCGCTACGCTCGTAGCGCGTAGCAACGTTTTTCCGCTTTGTAGCGAAAACTGCCGACGAGCAGAGAACTCCCCTAACGGATTCTTAGCACTGAATATGTTAAATGTGACGAGACAGAAGACGACTCAGCTCTTAATTTTAGTTAGATTTCTGCCACAAGCAAAGAACCCTAACTAGAAAATGTAGGTAAGTATTTAACTTCTACTTATAAGTACTTGTATTTGGTCCATATATACTCTTCCCAAGCTCGCGGATGCAACGCCGGTATCAAAGGATTATCTTTAGCAGCGAGGAATCCAACAATTACACCGTTGGCATCCAATTGTACTATGGACAGCACGCAGTCCTCACTAGGTACAAACAAAAATAAGATTAATATAAAATACTTATTCAAACTGATCATCATACGTACGTAAACTTTACAATGTGCACGAAAATGGTAAGTACAGTCACTAGCACCAATATCTGACACAACAAAGTGTGCAGAAAAATACCTATCTGATAAGACTCTATATTTCTAGAGCCGGTAAGACGTGTCAGATATAGACGAAGTCGCGGCCAGCGTCTAGTTTTGAATGCAGCAGTACTAGTCGTTTTATTTTTAAAATTTTAGAAATACAGAGGCAACACACATCGTTAGGTCCTTCAGACAGAAGTTCACGCTACATGACTGTGTAGGTGCACGTGAGTAAATGATCAGTTGTCAGTGAACCTAGGGACTTTCGATGCTGTTTGATAGTTGATAGCCTAGGGTTCTTACATTAGATGTATTACGTCAAGAATGTGGTCGATGCGAAAGTTGTTTGCCATGGATTCGTTTATGAGTCTCAATATGAAGGTCGCATCTTCAAGTGCAGCCAACCTCACTTTGCCTAAAGCTGGCGGGGCAAAAACACGAGAAACCATATTGATTTAATTAATATGCTTTCACGAAATCATTCTCGATATAGAAGTAGTAAATGACTATGACAGACTGTGACCATACTGTGACAGAAGACAATTTTTTGACGACTACTAAGAAAATTGTTTTTTTGAAAGTGATGTTTATGGAAGCCTGAAAATCCACCTCAAAGAGTTTAAACGAAACGAAAAAAATAGTAAGGTGCATAAAGTTCCTAACTACTAATTAGTAACAGTCACATTATCAGGCAGGGCTTGGGCAGGGTATCCTACTCCGCATTTTGCTAGAAGAACTCGACGGCGTCGTCTGAACGGACTAATTTCACAGGGCTGCCGAACGCCAGTACAATATAAATATGAGTTATATTATGACTTTATGTATGATTTCTGAAGTACTTGTTTGATGTTGATGATGTGAATCTAAAACCGGGTATAGACTACAAGAAAAATCGTGCACGTTGCATTACATTGCGAGGCCGTAAAGCCAACGAGTTTGTAGTGGTCAATCGAGCGCCATGCCATAATGTAATGCAACTTGCACGATTTTTCTTGTAAGTTTAAAAATGATTTCAAAATATGGAATTTTGGGAACAAGTAAGTCTTCAAAATTAGACGAGTTTATTGTAGGTGTTAAATAAAATTCATGTCAACGTACTTATCCTTATTTAATACACTTAAACCAAACTCAAAGCATCCTCGATTTTTAAACATTGTACCTAAATCATTTGTAGAAACCATAAGTCATTCAGGCAGGGGGCTACTCGTAGACTAACACGGGCCATTTGAGCTTCAACTTAACCATTAAAGAACTTCATAAACGAAAATGATTAATATCCTTAATATACAGAACACATGTTACAATCTAAATAAAAAATAATTTAATTCAGCAACAATAATCTTACTCGCTCTATTTAGCGTTCAATAAATAAGATGACTTCATTTTGTGGATTTCTTTGGAGTTGTTGACACATGCAAATAGCACTAAGGATTTTTCTAATTAGGTATGTGTCTGACAAGGTATCCTTGCGGAAACTTGAAGGGTGGGATCCTCAGCAGCAATAGTCCCAGTGCAATGGCGTCAATAATATGTACAAGCGAGTCTAGATACATTTACGAAAAACCCAAAACCCAGCTTAAAAATAAACTCCAGATAATCGTAATACATGATCACAAATCATCATGAATATGTTAATTCCGCTAAAATAATTAAAATATACAAAGTTAAAGGTTAACCCATTGTTTGTGTTATGTTAATGCAAATCTTAACAGCGAAAAACACTTTAGGCGGACGTTTCCCTGCTATTTACAAAAACAAAACCAAAAAGGCGACCTGCAGTTATTATAGATTCACCTGCGGGTGGAGATCAAAAAGTTGGACCACATTTGACTACGTTCAATGGTAGTTAAACCAAACAAAACGATTGACTGGAAAAACTGTCAATCATAATTGTACCTATAGGAAATTTTCGTATCGCAATAGTAGGTAATCCTTCATACTAATGTTAACCCCCGAGACGCAAAAAGAGGAGTATTGTAAGTTTGACGCCAATGTCTATATATGTCTGTGGCACGTAGCTTTCAAACTGATGGACCAATTTCAATTCGGTTCTTTTACCAGAAAGCGAGTTTCCCTGCGGTAATTTTTAGCTGATTCATTAACCTTTTCACCGCCCCAGTCATCAAGTCGTGACAGCCAATGGAATGCCTCACACGCCACGGTCATCTATACATGACCAACATACTCGAAATGAATCCTTCTGCAATGGAATTAAAAATCAAGTTGATTTGTCGCTGGTCTTTCTGTGGCGTACAGAGCAAGTCACTTCGTTTTTTTTGTGGCGGTGAAGAGATTAAAATCGGTTTGGCCGTTTTTGCGATATTGAACTTTGAAATTTCAATTTCGGGTGATTTTCAGCTTTTCTATGTTGGTTAGGTTATAACTCGTAACATGCGGAGTTAAGGTGTTCAACTTTTGGAGCTTCACCCTTGTATAAGGAAAATACTAAGTGCTTATCGATATTAGATTTAAAATGCGTCTCAGGCGATAATGTATAAAAATAATGAAAAAACATACTACGTCAATAAAACTTAATATCGGTAACCACGTCTTCGGTTAGGTAATACCAAATATCATCTCAATCGTGATGTATACGTACATTAAAACTAGAAGATTATGCTTTAAAATTACACAAGTATAAATCCATTAACCTAAATTAAACGGAATCTAGTATCAATAAGATTAAAAATAGAAATCATACTATAAAAAAAGCATGTTAAATTAAAAATTGTAAAACACGCTTCCACACTTAATTGTCCTATATTGTGAGTTTCCTTTAAACATACAAAAATATCGTTAGTATCGATCGTATTTATTTCTGCTATATATTCAATCTGGTTCTACTAGATTTAAAATAATGCACTATTGGAACAAAGGCTTGGATGTGCAGGCTCTGAAATACATTTGATAATTACTTGACTATTCGAATTAGGGTTTTTCAACAGGCGAATTATCGCTAGATGGCGTTAGTATCGTGAAAGGTCCGTTTGACATTTCTGTCACGCTTGTGATTGGATAAATATCTAAATGAGCCAATCGAGAGCAAAGCTGTAACGTCAAACGGACCTCACGATACTAACGCCATCTAGCGATATTTCGCCTGTCGAAAAACCCTCATTAGATAGTTACTTGGTGGACAAATTTTTCATATGTATACATAAGAAGATTCGAACCCCACACCTCAGAGTCTGGACATGTTTGTATCAGTCAAATGTATTATGATATGCGCAACACAAAAGCTGTCACAATATTACATACTATTGTAATGTAATTCTACATTATTAAATTTTAGCATTATTGCTTATTTTAACAAACATTATTAATTGTTATATGAAAATGTCACCTTCCTATTGAGTATCGTATAATAAAACTTTGTCTAGGAATCTATATCGAATGTTAGTTTTTATCATAAAACTATAAGCGATGTGGACATTCAAGGCTGATAATATAATCATAAATTAAAACTATGAAAATGCCTATCTAATATTTGCTCTTAATTAGGAATACAAAACTATTCTGCAGTACGCCGCAGCAGTAGCGTTAGGCTGCAGCTCTGTCGTAATGCATTTTAATAAGATGCGAGTATACGAGATAAAATTATCCTTAAGGCAAGTGAATATTATAATTGCTATACTTCAGAAACACTATCACACAAATCCGGGGAATTTAAGAGATCAAATACAGTGTTTTTTCATTTTTAATATATTCAACCTTTGACTATCATACAGTTATTGTAAAGTGAACCAAATATTACTTTACTTCCACACCGGCAACACTTTCTCAAGATAAATTTAAAATGCTTTCCCGAAGCGTATACTGTCGAAAATTTATCTCTTAGCTTAATATCCTCAAGCGTCTAAATCACTTTAAGTCCACAACACACTATTTTCGTCGCATTTGCACCATTTTGTTTCACACGAGTATAAACTTTTGTGCATAAAGAGTCCTGCGTAAAAAAACGTCAGACTTCACACATAATGACACAACTTTTATCGCTAGATAGTATCGTGAAAGGTCCGTTTGACATTTCTGTCACGCTTGTGATTGGATAAATATCTAAATGAGCCAATCGAGAGCAAAGCTGTAACGTCAAACGGACCTCACGATACTAACGCCATCTAGCGATATTTCGCCTGTCGAAAAACCCTCATTAGATAGTTACTTGGTGGACAAATTTTTCATATGTATACATAAGAAGATTCGAACCCCACACCTCAGAGTCTGGACATGTTTGTATCAGTCAAATGTATTATGATATGCGCAACACAAAAGCTGTCACAATATTACATAGTAATGTAATTCTACATTATTAAATTTTAGCATTATTGCTTATTTTAACAAACATTATTAATTGTTATATGAAAATGTCACCTTCCTATTGAGTATCGTATAATAAAACTTTGTCTAGGAATCTATATCGAATGTTAGTTTTTATCATAAAACTATAAGCGATGTGGACATTCAAGGCTGATAATATAATCATAAATTAAAACTATGAAAATGCCTATCTAATATTTGCTCTTAATTAGGAATACAAAACTATTCTGCAGTACGCCGCAGCAGTAGCGTTAGGCTGCAGCTCTGTCGTAATGCATTTTAATAAGATGCGAGTATACGAGATAAAATTATCCTTAAGGCAAGTGAATATTATAATTGCTATACTTCAGAAACACTATCACACAAATCCGGGGAATTTAAGAGATCAAATACAGTGTTTTTTCATTTTTAATATATTCAACCTTTGACTATCATACAGTTATTGTAAAGTGAACCAAATATTACTTTACTTCCACACCGGCAACACTTTCTCAAGATAAATTTAAAATGCTTTCCCGAAGCGTATACTGTCGAAAATTTATCTCTTAGCTTAATATCCTCAAGCGTCTAAATCACTTTAAGTCCACAACACACTATTTTCGTCGCATTTGCACCATTTTGTTTCACACGAGTATAAACTTTTGTGCATAAAGAGTCCTGCGTAAAAAAACGTCAGACTTCACACATTTATGACACTTTTTCTATGTATAAAGAGATGCACCGAACGTTCGGTAATAATTCAGTATTCGGTGTATTCGGTCGGGCGAATTATTCAGTTAGTATGACAAATACTTATCCAACAATGAATTTATATCTTAGCAATGTTTGTGTGGCAAACGATCACAAATGCCTGTGAGACGCATGTAATTTGCACACTTACATGCTGGTAAATATATTGAGAAAGGCACGCTTCGGTGGTATGGACATGTTGAGAGAATAATAATATCTAAAAGACTAACAAAGAGGATTTATTTCGATAGATGTCTGAAGAGGCAACTTTTTTTATTATGTGAAGGATGAAAACGAGCATACGGGTCATCTGATTGGACATGATCATTGATCACCACCGCCCGTGAGTACCAACAACTCAAGGAAAGTCAATGAGTATCAATTACGGAGTGTCACTGGCCTGGGGCCTTTAAAGAAAGTAAAACATTTCTTGAAAGCCCCGCCCTGATGTAATAGTTGTCTGGAAACACTACTGACGGAAGTTGATTCCACAATTTCACTGTTGTGGCAGGAAGCCGAAGGTGATGTAGTTGCAGACGCCATTTATCGAGATGATGACGATGATATGGATGGATGGTGAACGTAAGTGCTAAATTAAAATAGCACGTTAATTCTCAAGCTTTACGTAAATATAAACTGACTTAGCTATATTATTATTTTTTCATTAGCACTTGACTGTGAGGGCATTATGCTGAACTGAATAATTCGGCCGAATATTCGTATTCGGTGGAATTAGGTGACACTGTTTACCGACCCGGATAATACCGACCATGGAAATACCGAACTAGTTTAAACTGACATGAGTTTCTATCTATGGGCGTGTACACGAAAAACAGGGTCGCTATTTCCATGTCGGTACTATCCGGACCGGTAAATGGTATCATCACCCGTGGAGTTTACATTCAGCGCATCTCTAGTGTAAATACAGTATATGCTTTTATTGTAACAACAGCAATTATCTCCTTCTAAATCTGTGACGTAGGTTATGTATTACTCCTAAGAGACCATGCTACCTTATCAGTTGAATTGTAGAAAATATATTTATTCTGTTTACACAAACTTGGTAATCTTGTTTAAAAAAAATCTTAACTATGCATGTCGTTTAGAATAAATAAATATGAGCCAGCTGGAATACAATATTTTACAACTGAAGTTGTATTTATTTTAACCTAAAATGCCAAATTAATGGGACTTTTACCATATACATACTATAATAGCCAGACGATTAAACAATAGGTACAAATGGCACAACTACAAGCACCATCAATAAGTCAATGAAACGTAAATTAAAACGAAGTGATGTCTATTTCGGAAACTAAAGATAATCCGTCATTAACCGTCGTAAGAGGTAACAATAACATATCAAATTAAAATTAAATGCTTTTGCCACGAAAATACAATACAACACACTGACTCTTTATTGAAAATAGTGTTTATCGCTGAAACCATCGCTCTGGCTGACAGTGGCATGGCATTGTAATAACTCGATTATCATCGGATTGCCTATTTTTTTAACGTGACGTCAGTGATGAGAAGTAGGTATGGTTCATATACTAACCGTGAGGTGTTGCATCCGAAGACATACCCAACCCATACTTCTGTCGCTCCGTTTTGTCACCCGAAACTGTTTACTCCACACCACTGTTGACCGACCTTCTTAGCGGGTCAGCGATTTCGTTGTATAATAACATTAATAACATGTAGAATTGTAGAACCCTTAAAACGATCTACAATTTTTCAATGACGTGTTTGATTAGCAGTTGCACTTTCTTTTGGACCAAATACTTCAAGTTATGCTTGTTAACTAATCACGACAGTTAAGAATGGATCTTTCAATTATATTTCATTTATTAAATAATGTCAAAAATTAAAATGGAAGCTATTACAGCATTGGAAATAAAATCTTGCAGAACATTTCAAACGAAAGATGCGATTTTATATATTACTGTGGATCAGCAAGCAGTGATTCTTTGTGTCCTAGATAATTTATAAATTGTTTTTGCATATTCGATAGTGTAAAATAAAATTTACACTTTTAAATATGAATCAACGCCTCATATTATTAGTCCAGTACTGAACTTTCTCACGTTTCGGTCAAATTTAGTCTAAGAATAATTTACACAAGGGGTAATAGTCGTCCATCACTTAGCTGGCTTGTGTTTAGGTGGGGTGGTGGGAGGGCCGCCGGACTCAGCTGAGGCTCCGATAGCGACCCCCTCGCTGTCCACTTCCGTCTGAAGAAAGGAATAGACAATGAATACTTTTGTGGTTCCAACCATAATAATTAAGGTCGCTTATCCATTACAGTATTTTAAGGCGACGTATGCACTACGCGGTTAACGGCGCGGTCCCTCTTCAAAATATCACTTGTGAAAGAGACGGCGCGCTAACACCGCACGGTTAGCTGTATACATAGTGCGTACGTAGCCTAACTGCACGTCCTGTTAACCACACCGTAGACTCTGTTTACGTTAATCCAGTGAAATCGTGCCAGTAGTGATACATTGCGGGGTCACAATCCTAACGAGTTACACGAGGTCGATCGAGCGCCGCAGTGTCATGCTACTGGAAAGATTTTACTAGAATAATGTAAACAGGGCCGTAGGATAAACGTGCGGATATTCATGTACCAGGGCAGTACTCGCAAGCTCGTCCGTTTAATACTCATACTCAGCCAGCAATTGCCTACTTCCAGGCCACGACAATAATCTACTATTATTCACATCGTATTTTAAATTTACATCATTACTAAATTATTAAGAATCATTGCAGTGTTGTAATTTTGTTTTAAAAACATCCTATATGTGACTTCGTTATAATGACGTCATCCGCACCAAACTTACGCTCTCTGGTAATCGGGTAATTCTACTTAAATTTGCACAAGCTCCTCACACACACCTCTGCTTAACATACATATTTTGGAATACTTGGCCCTTACATCAATGTGCTGTGACTGGACAACGTAAATAATTAGGCTATCACTTTTTATACCTAGTTGGTGTTCTCATATAGATTTATTATTAATCGTCGTCAAGATAAATTGAATTTTTTTAGTGTGACAGTAAATAAGAAACCGAAAGTGGACTAACAGCTCGAATCGCTCTATTACCCCGTGTTTGTGAGCAGTAGGGTTATTGTCAAGCCGCGTACAATCGCAATCACCATTTATACCTGACAAACGATGCAACATGGTGAATGTGATCGAGATGACGAACGGGTTAGACAATAATTATATCCTCTGCAAAGGGCTCATTAAACGGGAAATTAATTAAACGCGATCAACACTGTTCAAAGCTTTATTTCAATGCATAATATAAATCGCGGAATGATAAAAACATAAAAAGTGGTTATACATTTGCATTAGAGGCTACTTAGCGTTAGTCCACTTCTTTTCTCTGTCAGTCGCAGGTACACTAATGGTTCCATAAGGTGCGGCGGTGACTTACTTTTTCGTCCTTGGTTGTGATTTGTGGTGATGCAGTGCCATTGTTACCATTAGTGTTATCAACGGCACTTTCGGCATTTTCTGTGCTCGTTGTTCCTAAAAAAAGAATAATGTGTTTATTTATACTAACAACTATTGTGGGTGTGCTTTTATTGAAGTGAAGCGTGCAAATCCGTTAATTTAAATCCACGTTTCTCTCACTTGAAATGTGACATAGATTTTAACTAATTTGATTGGTCAATCCCACATTTCCACCCTGCTCTTCTTCTAGGGAACCCCATAACCGTAGACGTGACCTAGCTTTAAAATAACTCATTACAACAAGTTTTTTTTTATTACTAATAATCACGTTTTGGCGAAATTTGATAAGGAAAAGCCTGTTTATTCCCTGTCTATGTTTATAGAGTGGGTGGGTGGCTCGCGTCCTACTTTTTGTATGCGTCAATGCGTCGATTGTAGCAATATTAAATGATATAATAAATCTTGGCTACTACTCATTTACTCTTTAATTAAAAAAAGTGAACGTTAGATGGCCTCAGTCGGAATAACTTCGACTAATTGGCATGGGTGTCCATCGTTCGCCGTCCCTGAATAGCGCATTTATTCCAAAGATTTACAGCTAACTTCTATAAACCGCTTACCTGCCGGTATGTGATTCGAGTTTCCACGATCAGCCTCGTGTTCGCGCAGCACGGCGTCTAAGTTGTAGCGGCGACGGTACGATATGAAAAACGTGCGTACGTGCGCTTCTGTCTTTGTGCCCAGCGTCTCCGCTATAGCTTGGAAGTCTTTGCCTGAAGACAAGGATGCTCGTTTAAGAAAAAGTTTTATTATGATGACAGCTCTTTCCTAAAATACTAAGATTAAATAAATTAACTCCCAAAGATTAAATTCCAATAAAACCTGATTTCAAACACAGGTATTTTTGCATGAAGCAAATCTCATTAAATTCAGACGTGAGTTGAGGTTGCTAGAGGCAACTCTATTGTTAATAACGACACACCCTATAAGTCTGTGCTATAAGTAAAAAAACAGACATCATTTTAGTTATCTTTGTCGAATTGATGTTTGTCAAGATCTATAGAAAAAAGGGTACTGTTTATCTTTTGGCTTTGATTTGACATGGATCAAAATAACTTATTCCTTCAAACAAATATGTATAAATAGGTAAAACTGCAATAACCAAATCAACGAAAATTGCTAACGTTTATAACTTCAAGTTATAGACCTAAAAAAAAATTGCAAAGAACTGTTTACCATATTTCCTGACTGCAGTCACAGCCATAAGCAGTTCGTCGTTGGTCCAGCGAGAGTTGATTTTTGCCGGCGGTTCGCCGGGCCTCAACTCCTCGACGCCGGAGTCCCCAACTTTGCGCTTCATCGCACTCAACTGTTGTTTGTTATGCTGTACCTGCATAAACAGTCCACATTTATTATTGGCATAAAGGCACAAGAAAAATAAAAAGCACTAGCAACTATTAACAACTGGTAGTGCAGATCTGGATTATCCAAGAAACTAGAGTAGGGATTTGATCGATCGATCAAGGGATAAACAGGATTATCAATTGCAGTGTTAATAAATAAAGTAATAGGCATAAATAAGATACGGGACATGGTAGGTTAAACTGACATCTGTGGTGCAGAATGTATTTCTAGGCAAATGCACCTAGTGTATTAAAGATTAGCACTACTTTAGTTCGGCGGGGAGCATTGAATTCTGTTATAACTATAACTATCACATTCTCACATTACATCACACTTGCAATACTCAGTGCCAGCCTCATGCTAGGAACAAATCGGAACTAGGAGTCTTAGGTGCGTTTGCAGCAGTGTCGTTGTAGAGTGAGAATGCGACTCCCGCCCCGGTAGCCCAGTAGTGGTTCTACATAGCGACACCAGCGGTCGGTAGCGGCTTACTTGTCTCTTGAGGGATATTATTTCTCTGTCCATGGCTTTGAGCATGGCGTCGCCCTGATTGACCAGCCCGGGCTGCGGCGCGTCGCCGGGCTGCGGGCCGGTGGCCATGGCGACGAGATCGTCATGATTGATGTAAATGCCTCGCGGCAGCCGGTGCTTGTATCGCTGTTGTTTGGAGCCGGGCCCGCGGCGCCCCGAAGGCCCACAGAGCGGTCTCATCGTCCCCGTGCGTCTGTCACATCACCGCCAACATTCAAACAACAATCCTTACTACCTACTCAACCGTACCGATCGTGGTACTTCAAATGTACACGATTGAATTTTAAAGACATGCAAGAGGTAATTGCAAACGAATGGATACAATGAACGTTACCTAAGCTGTAGAGGATATTACCGACCTGGCGTGCACGAGGCAAGCCTGGCACAACTTTTGCGAGTTGTGGGCCGTGGTCTGGGAGCATTGAATGCCGCACACCGAGCACCGCTTGACCGCGCCCTCGCCGCTGCCCTCGCCCTAAACCCCAATCAACACTTTACAATCCTGCCGAAACTATCATACAACTGGCGTTCCTACATTCTATTCTTACTTGAAGGACGGAACTTCTTACACTGACACACTTCTTTTAAAAACCCGTTAAAATGCCATTCTGCACACACAGTTTATTCATAAGTTTATTTGGGGCTGTTAAAGGAAGCATGCAGGAGTTAAGGTGTAGAGGGAATGAGGTATGAAAGCGTTTATTATTTTCTGTTACAAGAAGTGCAATAAATAATGACTATTTAAAAAGTAGAGTTAAGTATGACATGGTTGTTGAATGTGAACAGTTCTGAAACAACATCCAGACTATTATAAAAAGATGCAAAGAATCCTCCTGTTTAATTAAAAATTAAGGAGCGGTTACCATCTATATGGGATCACACAGACATGCTACTCAGAAAATAGAAAACAAAGGATTTTAGGTCTAGTGATAAATATGGAAAATGTGAACTCTAAAACATACCGTCTGGCAATTGCATTGCCACTATTACATTAAATATTAATGAAAACAGGAGATTACTAAATTGAATCAATCATAAGATTTTATTTTCAGTAATGCAAGTTCAATATGATGATGCTAGCAATAGTATGTAGACAAAAATGCAGAGCAGTCAAAATAATAAAAATAAGCTTTAGCCAAAAACCAAAAGTACTTTTACTAACGAAATGTTAATATAATGCTTTAATACCAAAAAACAATTCAAATAAAGTACAAAATTTTGTTGTAGCAAACTTTATGAAATTAAATCTTATAACAAAGCATGGTCACACCAATAAGCAATAAACACTTATGTAGACATGAATGATAAAGTGCAGCACTAAAGGTATTGCGTGACGAAAACAGACACCATTGAATGGGACAAGTTTGGAGATCAACATCAGGAGGTTCCGACAGACATCAAAAATGTGGATGATATAAACACCGATTAGACAGACGTGAGAGGATAGAAGAAGACACTGAACATCCTTTTCATGATGATGATGGTGGGAAGCGAAGCACCCACCTGGGGGGAGGTCGGCGACCCGCGCTGCGCTTGCGCCGGCCCCGGAGACCGGCTGCCGCGCACTATACCGCGGTGGATAGTCCACTTCTGTCATAGCCAACACACCCCAAAACTCATCAACAATGTCTCAAGTATGCTCCTACATTAGTCTCTTATCTCCTGTCCAGATTGTCAGAAGATCCAGGCATCAACCGAAAAATCATTAGGTAATTATTTCAAGAGAATAATTTTATTAGAGAAAGGTAAGTTAATAATAAAATGTGGAACGGCTACTGAACAATTAAAGGAACACTACCACTCTGCATTTCTATTCACTACTAGTGCCACTAGTTAAAAGGACTGATTTTATTGGACAATCCAGATACACCATCAGCGATAATCAAACAAGGAAAGATCTGAACATCCAGTTCCATTGTTATTAATTACATACACAACATAATGGTGAGTTGTACAGCAAAATATATTTGGTAATGAAAGATTCTACATGGAAGCCAATTTTATTGCAAATATGAGTCATGCCTACCTTCTCATCGTTGTCAGACTCCTTGTCTGATCCACCTGGTTCAGAGCCCGCGCCAGACTCTCGCTTGCCTGTGCCCGAGCCTGCGGCAGTGCGGCCTTCTCCAACAACATCCATAAGAGACGTTCGTGCCCTCGTTTTTTTCCATGAGTAATAATATTTCACTAGTGAAGCTATTGACTTGTCAGGTAACTGTCAAACAACAATTAATAAGAAAACTATCATCCAAAATTTCACACATTACACAATTGATTGACAATAACAATACAAAACTTACCATTTGCCTGATTCTGTGAAAACTTTTGCCATGAAACTGGAAGGCTTGCTCAAAGAGCACCTTATCTTCGACCGTCCACTCATCAGGGAATGGTGTGAAGTTTGCCAAATCCATAGATGCCCGATTTAGATCATGTTTATGCCAGAATAACATGCCAAGAGCTTGTTCCCCATTGTATCCATATTTTTCTTTAGCTATAGTTATATACTCATCCACTAAAACAAAATTAAAATCAATGAAATTAAGATAGAATTTTAATAATTTAATTTCAATTCTTCATAAAATGAGCACTTACATTTGGCATCAGATATGTCACAAGTCGGTGACCACACAAGCAGTGCTCTGTCGGATATAAGTTCTGGTCTCCGCTGCTCCAGAGGTTCCAACTCTGGACAAACTGCCTGGTAATCCCGGCCCACTCTTATCTTCTCAGCTGCAAATGGCACTACTGCTTGTTTCATGTTAAATGACGGATGATGAGATGAGCAGTACGTAGATGGAGGCAGATGTAGATGATGAAAAGCAAAAAACAGAAAGCATGGAGTGAGGTGAAATTAATAAAATTAGATACAAGAGCGCCAGCATATAAACAAAACTAAGCCCCAAAATGACTTATTAATCACGTCGACAGGACGACTCATACTTCTTGACGTCTGACTGAGATGAACAATACCACATGCATTTTGCGATATTGTTCATACGTTCATCCCAAAAACATTCGAACACTTTCCGAAAGCAGCCGCAAAAATACAAGGGTACCTTACCATTATCTTCCTCGGAACTGGATTCTGGACTTCCATGGCCATTGGGGCTAGGCCCTCTCGACCGCTTCCCGTTTCGTACATCATTACTTCGTTCCGCCAGAACCATGATTAACTAAATATGTACTTAATTACAAATAATATAGACTTAAATAACGCGAATCACAAATACATTTAATTTTGTTAAAATACACTATATAAAAACGAATATTTATGGAAATGCGAAGCTTCGCACTTCAATTCAAACCACCGCATCAATAATTTGACAAACCTGCAACGGTAAGCAACGAAACATTTGAAAGCGTCTGTACTCTACTTGCGACATTCACTTTGAAGTTTTATGTAAATCAGAACTTGAGCTTATATGATTGTTTTATATTTAATAAATGCATTTGTAGTCTTGAATACCCCCACGTATTTGTTATTAGAGTTTATTGGTCAATTGATAAAAAAATGTACACATTTTATTGCGGAATCCAAACGTAAAAGTAATTATACGCAGGCAACATTAACAGTACAGACTGTTGTAAATGAATCAATGCACGGTACATTAATTAACAACCTTTAATCAATTGCCTTTTAACTAATGATGCTCAAAAACGAACAAAAAATAATAAAAAAATACACTTATTTCACTAATTTAGTGGAAAGCGACATTTACATAAATTTGTCTTAGTACACCTGTTTAGTTTTACACCTACTTTTGTAGTGTATTTTTATATCAAGAGATGGCTCTACAAGTGCTCTATGTAGTGTAGACTGTAGTGTAGTGTAGGTTTGATTTGATAAATGATAAAACTGGAAAGACCCATGCGTGAGGTTATTTGATTTTTTCATTGAATTAGGTTCACTATCATTAACTGTGTTAAATTTGTCCAGTCGTTTGATTATCAACCCTTACCTATGATTTCGTCAAATGCACCAGTTTTACATATTGTGTGTAGTCTACTCTTTATACTTATGTAATTTCTTCTTTATAGTTTGTGATAATTTCGTACCAAGTACCGGATTGCTTGTCTTTGTTCTATTATTCGTAGGCCAGCTGCTATCTGATATAACCAGCTTTAGAAAATATTATATTATAGTTCGGTAGTTGGTCGACTCAATCCTTGGTAAAACTATTGCCATGAGGTAATAGTACATTACTGCAGAGTCCGCGAAATAGGGGATTGCCGGCCGAGTAGTTATAGAGTATACTCGTATATCTAGAGATACGAGCCCGACAATCCCTGTTCGCGAAAGAGTCTTGTATAGGTAGTGCTTTTCTCAAATAAATCCAAGGAAATAATACCATGTCTCTCGATGGTGAACTCATATTGGAAAGAATAACACTTGAATAAAAAAACCACTAGTCAATATAATAAATAAAACCCACTGAAACAAAAGACAATCTCTTTGCTGGCCTTGGCCGGCAATGTTCTATGAAATTCCATTACTATCCTCTAATTTAGAATTAGAACGAATCCTCAATAAATGCTATACAATGACGTACTTGGCGTTCTATGATCACTAAGATAAGGACGCCATTTCCTTGGATGTTTGAGAAATAGTACATTACTGCAGAGACCAGTATATAAGTACCTAAAGCCATCCTGGACGAGTAGAAGTTTGATGTGGCCAGGATGGCGATTACCTACTGGTCGAAGCTTGGTAGTGCTTTTCTCAAAAATGATGATGATGATAATGATAATGACGGTGATTGTGATGTGATGATGATGATGATGGTGATAGTGATGATGATGATTGATGATATGGTTAATGGAATTGATGATGATGATGATAGTTAGTGATGGTAATGATGATAGTCGTTGATGGTGATGATGATGATGATGGTGGTTGGTAGTGACGGTGATGATGATGATGATAATGATGACATGGACCCATTTCAAAATACTAGTTAACTACACTCAACACTGCCGCACGGCCCGTGCGCTGTTTGTGACGGGTCCCGTTACAAATTTTTAAAGGAACTCGTTACTGTCCATTAAGTAAAATCTGCCCCGGCCGGGAATCGAGCCCGGAACCTCAAGCTAGCTTCGTAGTCAGGTTCTCTAACCACTTGGCCATCCCCCATCCGGTCGTCAAATATCAACGTCGTCAATATTCACGTAGCCGAGCCAGGCCCTGGCACTAGCTAGCTACATATTAGTAATCTGTGCCTGGCACTAAGAAGTCCATATCAGTTCCCAAAAATTATGGCAACCCTATTTATGACCTTGTTTGATTGATGCCGATTCATTTTCTTTTCATTTCGTCAGGAGTCATAAAGCTTGATTTCTAAACGTGAAAATTGTCGTGCGGCGCTGCGGCGTAATTATTATCTACATATTATCTTTACCACGAGGTTTCAGAACGCATGTGTATTTGACAGATGATGAGGTGTTTGAGAATATTTTTTGCCATTCTTTGCAACACGTTTAAAGAATGTTATCAAAATAGATAACGATGTTGTATTATCATCTGGCTAACAGCTCGTGAAGTCGTGCTAGTGATAACTGCAACATAATATAATAGTTCTAAGTTTTGGTTAGAAATGTGCGTTCCGTAGGGGGGTGAGGAAGCTGATTTTGGAGTCGTGTTCGTTTATTTCTGCAAAGGGCGCGCAAATATTATGTATGTTATGTAACGAATGTTGTTTGTTGGTCGCGAGTGATTTAATTTGGTGGTTAAGATGAGGGTGGTGGGTTTGATCAGTGGGGGTAAGGACAGCTGCTACAACATGATGCAGTGTGTCGGCGCCGGTCACACTCTCGTGGCATTGGCAAATCTGCAGCCGCAATTGAAAGGTGAACTATTCGACCTAAAATAACCCCTTGTGTGCTAGTGACTTGTTTTATAACAGCTTTTTGGTTGTGGCAGTGTATAATGATGTGTGTTGTTTGCCTAAGTAATCCTCCAAATGTAAGCTTGTAATTTTATTTTAACCTTTTGCATGCAGGAAATGAGAAAAACCTTTCTAGTTGGATTATCTCATATAAAAAAGTTACCCTTACATTTTGCATGAATGCATGCCTAAGCATATGCTGTCTATGTAAACTAATGAAATCAGTATACTTTTTTCAAATATTCAAATCAGTATTTTTTTTCAGATGAGTTGGACAGCTACATGTACCAAACAGTGGGGCATCAGGGCATTGAACTCTACTCTGAAGCCATGGATCTACCACTCTATAGAGAGGTGATCTCTGGTACTGCAGTGGAGCAGGGAAAGAACTATAAGCCCACTGACAATGATGAGGTTGAAGATCTTTTCAGGCTGCTTTCTAGGGTCAAGGTAATATTCAACATAAATCAGAGGCATCTTAAAACTGAGCCCTGGGTACTTAAAGATAAAGGGGTCACTTTGGGCTGTAGCTCATAAGTTTATCTCATTTGAGCATATCTCAAAAAAAATCCAATTTCATTTTCAACTCGGTAGATAGGGTAGAGCCCTCTTATTCTGAGAGGAGGCCTGTGCCCAGCAGTGGGACGTATATAGGCTGGGATGATATTTGGAACATTTTGCGACTGTATCATTTATTTACCCTTTACAAATTGAAGTCTAAGCTGAAATTGGCATTTGTTTTGAGAAATGCTCATTTGTCAAAAAAAAATTGCTGACCAATTTAAATTTGTTTTGAAGACATTGAAATTTTTTGCCATGTATGATGTTGAGTGTATGATGTTCACACTTTCCTGATATCCTTTTTATTCTTGGTTCAGTGTAATTTAAAAAAATAACAATAAGGTAGATACATACAATATTCATTACCAAACATAGTAAACCTTGATTTGTGTGATGCAGTTACTTCACTGTTTAATCTTTGTTAGATTATAAATCTGGGCACTGCTTTATTATCTTGTTACTAGTGATATCATATCATATTGTTATTGCATATAACTAACTAAACATAACATAATGAAAATGCTTCATGTAATATGCTTATGCATTTAATATTTTATTTGATGACTCCTGAATTTGCCATATCCTGTCTATTACTCTGAAAATAAAGATATAGAGCTAATGTTTAGCAAAGAATAAAAATTGGTTGAAAATTGAATTTATAGTGATTTCTTGAAAAATCACTATATATCAGTTGAAAGGAGAAATTGACTAAATATTTCTGTTGTTTGAGCTGTCTCAAAATTTTCACAAAAATGTTGCCAAGTCAATTTCTCCTTTTAACCATCAATATGTCTCTTTCCAAAACACACACTATGCAGTAGGTGTGGTGCTACTTGCATGTCACACATCACATCACATGCTAGTAAGTCTTTCTCTCTCTAATCTTGAATTTCAAACCTTTAGTAACACTGTTATGTGTAATTGTCAAGGTTTGATTTTAAAACATTCAAAATTTTCAAAAAACTATTTTGGTTTGTGCTAGTGCTGCATTCTGATGGCAAAACATTGCAGTGATATTCCTTATTCAGTTTTTGTAAATTTTGAACATGAAGTTTTTTGGAAATTCTTTTTAAATGGCAGAGCCAAGGAAGGTGATAGCATATTTTTCAGCCATTTAAAAAAACTTGTGAGTAACAGATCACAGAGTGTCTTGTTCTAGTAGTATTAAATTTCACTAATACTTTTGGTATTATGACAATTTTTTATGATTGATGGTAGCTACAAGCATAGCAAATTATATCTGTCTTTAGTAACAGAAATGTCAGACATGATATTTTGATATAGATTATCACACATACATGTTATCTATAATGTACTGTGTAACAAATAAACACTACACATGTGATGTGACATGTGTGTGTATGTATAGACAAGTTCATATATTGATGTTTTTGTAATACTGCAGTGCTTATCTTAGTTCTACACACAAATCTGCGCTACTCATATGTTTACATGTATCTTATGATGCATTATAATTATTTTAGAATGAAATGGCAATAGAGGCTGTTGCTGTTGGTGCCATTCTGTCAGACTACCAAAGAATACGAGTTGAAAATGTGTAAGTATTAATTAATATTACTTTAGAGACAGACAAATTTCATAAAAATTTGTTTAGCAAAAACCTAATATTTGGGTGAATTTTTGAAACCCAGCCTCTGCATTTTTTTCTTGTGTATGGTGATTTAATTTGTAAAGAACCGACTAGAAGCTAAAATAGCAATGAAACTTAAAAAAATGCTTACTGAAATGATGCAGAAACTAAGTTTAAAAAAATTACGAATTCATGCTTTTCACTTTATTTCAAGTTCTTAGCCCTTCTGGGACTTATATCATGCAAATTATTGTTAAAATGATATGAACATTCTTAAGACTTCTTGTGACATCGGACCCTGCGATATGACCAAAACAGCAAGGTAAATTTTACAATATATTATGCCTGAATAAGTCCTGGGAGTAGCAATAATTAAATATAAGGAAGAAATGCAGAAGTTTTATTATAAATTGTAAGGTATAAATAAATTGTATGTTGTAAATTGTAGTTAGTTTATCAATGAAACAGCTAGCTATTATCGACAACAGCACAGAATAGGAGTGTAATATGTTTTCAGGTGTCGAAGGTTAGGTCTAGTGTCGCTCGCGTATTTATGGAGGAGGAACCAAAAGGAACTATTACAGGAAATGATATCAAGCCATGTAGAAGCCATTATTATTAAGGTTTGTAGACATTTCTGGAGTATCAGATGTAGAAGGAATTTTTGTTAGCGTCAAGTGTCCCCAGAGCTAATGCAGCGCCGACCCTAGCCTTTGGTTAAGTTAGACTGCGCGGAAGCGTAGACAATCTGGCTCTAACAGTTAGAGCGAGATTGTCTACGCTTCCGCGCCTCTCAAAAAGCGCCATCAAGATCTTATTTTGCAATGGAAACTGAAAATGGCGCCCCTTGCCATCTTCAAGAAAAGAGCGTAGGTACTCCTACCTAAAAGGCCGGCAACGCGCCCGCCGTTTGCCCCCTATTTTTTTTATTATCATTATAGTATTAGTTTTTATTTTTGATATTTTAATTTTATTACTTTTTCTTTATTTTATTATTTGTGAATTTTTGTCGCCTTCTGTGAAGTCGCCAAGCGGTCACAGCGGAAGACCAGCGTTGGCCTCTACGGCTAACACTATGTTGAGCTGGGACTGCTTCGCGATTTTGCTAATACTTGTTTTTATTTTGTGTTCTATGTAAAATTGCGAAAAGCGAATAAACATTTCTATATTCTATATATATATATTCCATAAAAAAACAAACTAGAGCGCCCGCTTCTCTTGCTCTACCCCACGGCCTTCGCTGTTTTGGTTTTGATAAATATGTACTTCATTTTATACCAGCGATCGACAACCTATTGGCAAGCAAGGGTCACATAGTGGCAAATTTAAATAAAAGAGGGCCCACACTTGTTCATAATTTTGATAATAGGTATTTGTGATAATAAAAGTTTGATAACATTTTATTTCAATTTTATTAAAAACTTTAAAATAGAACTGTTCTCAAATGCTCTTAAATTTTTCTATGTAGGTTAGATAGGTATATTAGACTTTTATTTATAAAACCGTCGTGGGGCGCAAGGTATGGGGTCGCGGGTTGCCTACCACTGTTTTAGACAAAATCTACTTAAATCTGAAATAGTTTGGGATTTAGAGGTGCTAAATTGTGTTGTTAAAAACTAGGTGGCAGCACTGGGGTTGGATCCCAAGGTGCACTTGGGCATGCCAATCCGCGAGATCCAGCCGCATTTGCTGGTAATGCAGGAGAAGTATGGTCTGAACATCTGCGGTGAGGGAGGGGAGTATGAGACGTTCACACTGGACTGTCCACTGTTCAAGAAACGACTGGTCATGTGAGTAAAACACTGTAAATAATGTCTCTCTCTCTCTTTCGCTTAACTAATATTTAATGCACCTTGTGATGTGGTGTAGCAGTTGCCAGTAGTTGAATCACACAGTATGCTCAAGTAACGGTGTTAAGTCTCCATATAAATGTCCGATATCTTGTCCATTGATATGGAAAGTGTTCGAGTTACTATGTTTTTTTGTCGATAAATGTGTAAAGGAAAAAAAAAACCGTTCAAACAAAGCAATTTTACTTATTTTAATGTATTAGTTAAGTGTTTAAATGTTTAATTAACTAAACTGTTTATTTTTCTATAGTGATGAAACAGAATTGATAGTATGCTCAGACGACTCCGTCGCGCCGGTAGGTTACTTAAACTTAAAACTACACTTGGAACCAAAAAGCACAGAAAACATTGTCAATCTACCTCCCACTATCAAAAACGCATTAGACTTCGTAAACGACTTGAGCGACACAGTGTTTAGCGACCTAAGCGACATCGAACTGAGCGAGACGGAGCTAGAATCTATTGAGAAGTTAGAGAAAGAGGAGAAAAAGAAGCACAAAGAACTGAATCCATTGCTCAACACTGAAGAATCTGTAGACGTTACTGAACATAACAATAGCACTGAAAGTATAGGTTATACTTATGATCAAATGCACAATCAGAGTGAAATACAGCCCGTGTTAGATCACAGCTGTATATACGGGAACAGTCACGGTTGGTACTACATTGGAGGTATAGTTGGAGAAGGCGTGGATACGGCTGTGGCTACGAGGGACGCTATGAAGAAACTCATTAGTAGGTAAACTTGTTCACGAGATGTATTATTTTTGATAATCATAACTAGTTTTCCTGCCTTAAAAATACACATTGCAGCAACATTTCTAACATATTATTTTTTAGAGGCATAGGCATCCCTTTAATTATTAGCCCTATCTGCATTTTAACTTTGTTATCCTACTAATATTATAAATGTGAAAGTTTGTGAGTGAGTATGTTTGTTACTTCTTCACAGTGTACAGTCACGTCTAAAAGTATGTATACCAAAAAAAATGAAAAATATGTAGCCACACATTTTCATCATAAATATGTATCTATTACTGACACCAAAAAATTGTATTCATTAAACTGTTTCAGTATTATGTAATCACAAAATGCTTCAGAAAGTTGCATACTTAAATAAATTCCATTTAAATGTATCCACCTCGTAGGCAAAAATAAGTATACATGAATGGGTTCCATATACATATAACCACACCAATTTGGCAAATATTTGTATACGCCGTTTGATTCATAAATATGTATCCAGACTGCAACAACAAACCTTGTCTGACTGGCATAGAATAGAAAGTTGTATATTTAACTGATTTGACAATTCACGAAAACAGTGCGGACTTGTCACTGCATACGTCTATCTCACGATTATTCTATGACGCACTTGACAGTCCTTAGATTGAATTGACTTGTAAATATTGAGTATTTCAGTTTAGGGTCATTCTCAGAAAGGTGCACTAAGCATTTTTTGTTTTTATTTTAATTATATTGTTAATTGTTAGTGGTAGAGCCGCACTGTAGCCAGTTCTTGGTTTGCAGTACGAATGGGCGGGCTCGACGGGGTAGTACCACACTCTCACAGAATATCGACGTGAAGCAGGAGCTGGCTAGTCCTGCTACTGTGTTTCGTACGATGAGTGAGAGATCTATAATTAAAATTACAATGCTTAAAGATTGCAAATTATAGATGCTTCAGTGGATTTGTCCTCAGTGGATGACCCGAACAACTTGATCGCTTTGGCTTAAACGACATTAATGACCACTCTGGACGTTTCCAAGTATTTGGTGATCTTGATGGTGTATAAAAAATTAAATATATCCATACCAAATTTCATCCAGCTCACTCCAGTCAGTTCATCCCCCATTTTCTCCCCTTAAGGGTTGCTTTTGGAGATAAAAACTAAGTACCCTATGTTCAGCCCCTTGACAGTCGAAACCAGTCGGTTTCGACGTGATACCGGAACAGACAGAGTTACTTTCAATTTATCACTCCATAGTATAAAACAAAGTCGCTTTTTTTGTCTGTACGCTTAGATCTTTCAAACTACGCAACGGATTTTGATGCGGTTTTTCACAAATAAATAGTGTGATTCACGGTGTCTATGTATACCGTAACCTTGTTGTGCCGGAACGGGTCACCAGTATATAATATTATTTTAATGGAGTATGGATTCGTAGTATGTATGTCCCTGCCCGCATGCAGGTTACGAAAGAGACAGACATGTAATCTTAACAAAACAGTAATTCTTCAAAACGAATCAAAATATCAAATCGTGTTTACATATTTATGAATCAAACGGCGTATACAAATATTTGCCAAATTGGTGTGGTTATATGTATATGGAACCCATTCATGTATACTTATTTTTGCCTACGAGGTGGATACATTTAAATGGAATTTATTTAAGTATGCAACTTTCTGAAGCATTTTGTGATTACATAATACTGAAAAAGTTTAATGAATACAATTTTTTGGTGTCAGTAATAGATAAATATTTTTTGATACAATGTATGACTACATATTTATGCAACCTTGTTTTTGTATACATATTTTTAGACGTGACTGTACAGGTGGTAGGACCTTGTGCAAGGTCCGCCCGGATTGCTACCACCATCTTGCTCGCTAATCCTGCCGTGAAGCAGCAGTGCTTGCACTGTTGTGTTTCGGCGTGGAGAGTAAGACAGCCGGTGAAATTACTGGCACGTGAGGTATCCCATCTTAGGCCTCTAGGTTGGCAACGCGTCTGCAATACCCCTGGTGTTGCAGATGTTTATGGGCAGTGGTGATCTCTTACCATCAGGAGACCCACTTGCTCGTTTTCCATCCAGTAGAATAAAAAAAAAAAACACGCTGAAACGGCTGGACGGATTTGGATGAAATTTGGCAAAAAGCTAGTTTATAACCTGGATTAAAACGTAGGATACTTTTTATCCTGATATTCCCACGGGATAGGGATTAAGTCTTGAAATAATCACCGCTGCGCTTAGTCATGAATTTTTGTAGGTTGCTGGATGTTTGGAATAACACATAATAGGCTACTTTTTATCCCGATATTCCCACGGGATAGGGATAAAATATCGAACTAATAACCGCTGGGCTTAGAGTCATGAAATTTGGCATGGTTGTTATAATATAACGTCAATGAAAACCACGATGTAATTTTAGGGAATTCCCACGAGAATTTAATAAAATCCCGGAATTTCAATTCAACTGCTGTAGGTATCTAATGATTTAAGCGTGCGAAGCCGCGGGTAAACGCTAGTACAGTATAAAATAAAAACAAGGGCTAAGGCTCCAACTTGCATCGCGATCGTCAACAAATTTATTTCTTTATTTATTAAAAACTTAGTTACAAATTTTATCATTGCGCGCGCCGTCATTATTAAGCCAGTGGCAAAATAACCGTTGTCTTCTATCAATCAATCATCAATATTTGGTTCTTCAAATTATATGCACAAGTACACTCTGGCCTAATGCAATAGTCCAACATATCAAACTCCCAATTCGTTAGCACTGTCAAAACTTGGCTAACCCCTCAAAACTTTCAGACTTGCTTGACTCGCAGTCAATGTGTCTAGAAGACATATGCTCGGTGAACATTTACATGCGGGACATGGGTGAATACGCGGCGCTGAATGAGGTCTACGTTGAGACATTTAGCTTTGTCAACCCGCCGACCAGGGTTTGCGTGCAGTGCCCGCTGCCGAGCGACGTGGGACTCATATTGGATGCTGTGAGTCATAATGAGTCATTATCTCAAATATTTTCAGAAAAAAAAGCAGGAGAAATATTTTTGGCGAAAAGCCAGGATCGCATTTTATAATACCAAATATATAAAAAATGCTTGTTTAAAGAATAATATCATGTGTTCTAGGGTGAATAATGAATGTTTATTGAAAATTAACCCTGTAAGGGGTGATAAGAGCTCCAGTTTCTTCCTCTACTATACCCTACTGTGATAATTTGAAATCAAAAATGTCATCTTATTCTTTTTTATACTTGTACCTCTAGGTAGCGCATAAGGCGAGCTGCAATCACTCTGAGAACGACTGTTGCAACGGCAAGGAGCGAGTGACAATGCACGTCCAGGGTATCTCTCACTGGGCGCCGGCCAACATAGGACCTTATAGCCAAGCCATCAAGGTGATTGTCCATGGTCATAATCATAAGTCAGGAATATTTTGACTGGCAAACATAAATAAATAAAATATCATGGTACATTTGAAATCAGAAATGTTTATTTGTTAGAACACAGTTGCAAAGATGGTATGTTATAGTTTCTTATCCAATGTATTCAGCCTGCATGCTGTAAGCAAAACCCCGAAGTAAGCAATGCCTGTGTTATGGGTAAGGAAATGGTTAAACATATTTAAATAGATAGATAGATACATACTTAAATATTATTGAACACCCAAGATTGGAGAACTTACCGGGATCAAGTGGCGGATTTGCAGTGTTGGCTGCCCTAGGCCCCAGGGCATGTATGTCTCAATTGGTCGCCCCTAACTGGGAATAATCTGTGCTGGCCGCCCTAGGCCCGGGCCTACTGGGCCTTAGGGCAAATCCGCCACTGCCGGGATCGAACCGGGACCTCAAGCTTCGAAGTCAGGTTCTCTAACCACTTGGCTATCCAGTCGTCAAATGTTGTGTTGAATGCGTTGAAAATCGGTGCGCATCTACTAATAATTTTCGCAAGCCATAATGTAATGTTTGTCAGGATTCAGAGGAAAAAAGAGTTATGAAAAACAATACCATTATGTATGACAAACGTTACATTATGAATTGCGACAGTCATGAGAGTCGATATGGACCCGTTAAAGATTCTTTCTGATTCGACTGTAGAAATACTGTAATATAAGGTGTTGATCGGTTCGTCATTGTTTAGGTGGGCGAGGTGATCGGTACGTGCGGGCAGATCGCGTTGGTGCCCGGGACTATGACGCTGGCGGAGGGCGGCGCGCGGCGGCAGTGCGCGCTGGCGTTGCGCCATCTGACGCGCGTCGTGCGCGCCGTGCACCCGCGCGCGCACATCCGCAGCGTCGTGCAGGTACCTGTACCTAGCTGCAACAACCACAAAACGCACAGGACGGCAGGGTTACCAACTACTCAAAAAAAATACAACTGAGAACGAGAAGACCTTACCCCTAAATAACCCTAAAATCAATATTTTAAAGCACCAAAAACAACTTTTCCCCCCTTTTTAACCCCTTTCGCAAAAAGAGTGGTGTTATAAGTTTGGCGTGTGTATCTGTGTCTCTGTCTGTGGCACCGCTACTGCTAAACACAGATTATTAACATGTAGCTAGCGAGCGAGAGCGAGAGAGACACAGACCAAAAGTAGTACTAGAGAGAGAAGAAAGTGTGATATTTCCGCCTTAAATGTGAGGCCAATAGCCCTAAGTTGGGATGGAAAGCCTGGACGGGTGCGGGTCTGGAGCGGATCGGGTCGGGAATTCGGAGGACCTATTTTTTTTTGTCGTTTCGCTCTTGGTAGAGCGCCCGCGTGTCACTTAAATAAACTATGATTTTGAGATGCCGTCACATATCAAAGTACACTGGAAAGTTGCAAACGAAGTCTTTCGTGACAGTTGGTGCCTCGACCAGGATTATTGATGGTAAATCGTCGTTGAAAATTGGAACTGACTGACATTCAGTCATTCAAGCAAATTAATTTCAATTCATTTCATTTGATTCTAAAATCAAGTTGTTTTACAAAGTTTACTTGTTGAATTAATGATAATGCAAAACTACACTCAGCTGGAAAGCTTCCACAAAATTAAGTGATGTTCTCAACTAATTTGACATTTATACTGTTGTGTTATGTTGACGATGTTGTTGTTAAAGAGCGTGTGCTACATGACGCACGGCGGCATCGCGGGCGAGGCGCGGCGCCAGCTAGAGCGGCGCACTGCGGGCGCCATCGTGCAATACGCGGTGGTGGGCGCCCTGCCGCGCGGCGCCGCCGTCGAGTGGCACGCCTGGGCGCATACTGACAACAACCGTTTCGACTGTACGTGTTGCTAGACTCACTCTTGTCAACTGGGCACTCTAGACTCATCGTCATCCCAGCCTAGTTACGACCTTCGACGACCGGATATCCCGGTTAAGAAAACATGACTATGAAGCTTGAGGTCCCGGGTTCGATACCTGGTTAGGGCAGATATTTGTATGAAAAATAATAATGTTTGGCCTCGAGTCTTTAATATGTATCTATCTATTAAGTATGTTTATCCGTTGCCTAGTACAGTCAAGTGCAAAGATCGACACGGCTAAAGTTACAAAAATATGTAAATACGACTTAATGCACATAACATTAAGGTCGTGTATACATATTTTTGTAACTATGCCCGTGTCGATATCTTTTGACTTGACTGTACCAATAACACAAGCTTTACTTACTTTGAGACATACTTACAAGGTCAATTGATGTTAAATATCCCTTTATATTAATTTATATATATCTGCTGGGCACAGATCCCTCTGAGAAGCTGCAGTTCCCATGCGAGCTCAGTGCAGATTTGGAACTTCATACACATCATAGAATTGAATTCCTCGCGATGTTTTCTTTCACCGTAAACCTCGCGGTAAATTTCAAATAACATTTTTCTGATATGAATATTGAAATATTCAGAAATTGTAATTAAAGGCAAGCCACATTGTAGTTAAAAAAAAGAATAGTAGATTGATAACCAAGGGTGGAAAGTGACCCAATAGTTCGAGGGGAAATGGGTAATTTCACCCGAGTTAGATACTCTACTTTTCATTTCGACTGTGAGGAAAGTAAAATAGTACAAAAAAATGAGAATAATATTAAATTGAATTTCAGTTTTCAGTAAATTGAATTTACTTATATCCAACCTCCAACGGTACCTTTTCGACCTGGCCACTTGCCACGCGACCGACTATAAAAAAAAATCGAGATGGTCACGACCAAGGAGCTTATATACCTACAAAACTGGAGGTTGAACGCCGAACGAAGAAGTTTGACCTTTGTTACTTATTTATATATTCCATCTCTTTCTTTCACATTTCAAGAATGACTTCCATCTCTTTCTTAACCTAACTAAAGAAAGAGATGGAATATGTTCGTGACGTAATAAAGATCAAATTTCTTGTTTTAAACGGATGTTCGGCGTTCAACCTCCAGTGTTGTATATAAGCTCCTTGGTCACGACGTGCATCTAGATGGCCATGCCGAAACGAAAAAAAAGTGTCATTGACGTAACTCAATTATCTTCGACTCCGTGGCTAATCGAGAAATTTAAAAAAATATATACTTTCCACCCTAGAGATGAAAACGCAATTTTCCACCCGGCTATCTACCCATCAAAATTAAACTTTCCGAACAGGAGAGATGAAAACTTATTGATTGCCCATTTCAGACGAGGAAACGGGTTGCAACGTCGGCGACTACAAAGTGGCGATCACCAGACGATGGAACTACGAAAACACCGTCGCCGCGTTCGTGTGTTATGTTGCCACAGGTGAATTGCAGGATTCACTATCTTAAGCCGAGTTTAGACTTGCAAGAAAAACCGTGCAAGTTGCATTACATTGTGGCGCTCGATTGACCACTACAAACTCGTTGGCTTTACGGCCTCGCAATTTAATGAAACTTGCACGATTTTTCTTTGCAAGTCTAAACTCGGCTTTACCTTTTAGAAAACCAACTGTATGCATAGAAATGCACGATTTTGGTTTATGCAACAAGTGAAAATTAATAAACTATAAACAAAGCAATAAAAAATAAGACTTGTAAAAAAAAACAAGTCTCGCAACTCAGTTCTCCTACCGTAAAAAGTGACACAATGTATCTCACAAGTAATACATATTAAATTAGATTGTTTAGTGCGGTTGCCAAGTCAATCCATTTATTTATAAAACATAAGATTTTTTATATTGATATGGTCACTATAAGATGTTGTTAGGTTAGCTAATTACGTAATAAATAACTTATTTAGACAGAAGGGAAGGACCCTTAAGTAGGGACTGAATAAATTAACCGACTTGGTATTACATGGATCTCTCAACTTTTTACGGTAGGAGAACTGAGTTGCGAGACTTGTTTTTTTTTTACAAGTTTTGTTTTTTATTGGCATTTCATTTATTTTTGTAGATAGTCTTACTTCTTCGTACTACTTCACGAGGCAATGTCTCATTCTTGCTTTTTCATTCCGTTGACCGTTTTACAAGTTACCTTTGAACATAATTTTATCTAGGTACCTATCTACACAGTAGCACAGGATCGTGGGTCAAATCTCAAGTTCCCAATCCGCACTATTGTATTTTTTTAGGTTCGTCCCCTTCAACTTGCCAGCTCTCATTTCCGAGTGAGGAAGCGTGCGTATCACACCGCGCGTTGGCGGCTCAGATGTCGTGCGAAGACATAGAGGCGGTGCTCGAATATGCTCTGAAGAAACTGCTCAATGACTGCGAGGAGCGGCAGCCTATGCCTGCCGTCAAGATGAGGATATTTTATCAGGTAACTGCCCTTTAATATCCTTTAATAGCCCTCTCATTCTGAGAGGAGGCCTGTGCCCAGCAGTGGGACGTATATAGGCTGGGATGATGATCCTTAGTGCGAAGAATAGTCATTATAGAGACGTGTCTTCGAAGGGGTGTAATGCCTGGGTGGGGGTGTAGTGGAAGGATGACTTTTTGGGGTTCAGCGTCTGAAGGGTCCAAACATAGCCCTATTGCTGTCAATCATGTGTCAGTCTTTCGTCTGATTCAATCTTGGTTTATGTTACAAAGTGCGCGCTTCAGAACGCCTGATATGTACAGTCACCTGCATTAATATCTGGGTTAATCAACTTTTTGTTGCAATAGTAACGTCTCCTGCGTTACCTATTAAGAGTTTGGTTTTATGGGGTAGAAATTAACTAAAAGTTGGGAAGAAGTTAACTAAATAGGTGGTCCACGGGTGGACGCCGCGTTGCCAACGAGTGGACGAATTTCCTAGTAGTCACTATGGCGGCGCGGCGAGCAGCGGGCTGTCACCGAGTGGTCCACTCGCCGTCCGCGCGTGGCAACCTCGCGAGTGAGGCGATCCGGTTACGCTAGTTGATGTAGTGAGCGCGTACCCATACAAATCCATTCGTCGGTGAGATTGCCAATTCCGTTATGTGCATTTTATTTTGATATATGATTTTGGCATTTAATTTAAAAGACATAAGTGCCAAAATTATGTGAAAAAATACACATAACGGAATTGTTTAAGAGCGTTTATACCTGCTGAGCTGGCAACGTTGCATTTTTGTTAGTTTTTCTCGATTATTCCATAAAAATTGAATGAAAATTAAAAATGTGTTCTGATAGAACTCTTCTTAATATATAATATATAAGTTAATGTATCTAATCCAATAATTATTCGTTATAGACTTTTATTTTCTTTAAAAACCGTTAATAAACATTAATTCGTTTTAAAAAAATATTTAAGTCTATCGCAAATAATGATTGGAGTCAGCCCACATTTTTAATATTCATTATTTTTTTATGAAATAATCGAGAAAAACTAACAAAAATGCAACGCTGCCAGCTCAGCAGGCTCTTAAAACACATAATATATGTGCCAAAATCAATTATGTGAAAAAATACACATAACGGAATTGGCAATCTCTCCGACTATATGAAGAGTACTAACCGCTGGAGGCGAGGCGGTGCTGGCCGGGTGTCGGGGGCTGTAACTGTAATGAGCACGTTGTCTGTCAGGTGTGGAGCGCCCCGCCGATGGCGCGCATCCTGGAGGCGTCGCGGCGCGTGCGCGCGCGCGTGTGCGGCCGCGCGGCCGTCACCGCGGTGCCGGTGCTTGCGCTCCACAACGCGTTCACTTTCCTCTCAGTCAGCGGGCTGCGGTTCGACGAGTGACCGCACAGGTACAAGCCCACCCAGTGTCCCTCCAACCAGGGTTTATTAAACTTTTTGCAGTTACGGACCACTTTCACAATTTAAACAATTCCACGGACCCCTGTCAAGAAATCTTATTATTATAAATGCGAAAGTTTGTATAAATGTGTGGTTGTTACTCCTTCCCGCTAAAACGGCTGGACGGATTTGGATGAAATTTGGTATGATAGATGGACATCTGGAATAACACATAGGCTACTTTTTATACCGATATTCCCACGGGATAGGGATAAAATCTCGAAATAACAACTGCCTTAGGTCATTCATGAAATTAGGGATGGTTTTTAATGCAACTTCAATGAAAACCACCGGATAGTTTTTATCTCGGAAAATTGAATAGTTCCCACGGGATAGCGATAAACTAATTCTACACGGACAGAGTCGTGAGCCACAGCTAGTAGTAGCTCGATCTTTATTAAGCTCTTCTCAAATCCGACTCGCTGTCTAGAGGCTAGGTTACACAGTGCGAGCAGCTGATGTGACAGTAGACAGCTACTGTGCCTGTGTACTCGCATGACAGTAGCTCGACTCACCTCGCTCGGTCAAACTATGCAAACAAATCGTGCGATTTGACGACCGAGCGGCGTGCGAGCCGATGCTTATGGCGTGGTGAGGGAAGGCAAGTAGCGAGTAAAAACAAAAAATGTTGAAGTAACTCAGACGCGAGCAACTGCCCCACTCGCACATGACAGTAACTCGTATGATGCGGTCACATGGTGCTAGTAGCTGCACCTCAGTATCAGTAACTGACTAGGTGGGTGACACTCTTTCCCGGCCCGGATAATACCGGGATGGAAATACCGACCCTGTGTTTCGTGTACACGCCCATAGAAGCTCACGTCAGTTTCATGGGCGTGTACACAAAAAACAGGGTCGGTATAATGCGGGTCGGGAAAGAGTGTCACCCTACTCTCTGGCTATTTGAGGCCAGTTGAAAGTGAAGCGAGCGCGCAACGATTTCGCCGCGAGTGTACAGTCGCAATCAGATAGTTCGGAACGGCCAAGGTGATCAAAAATATCGGAACATGCACTCTATTATGGAGGTATTAGAGTTCATGTTTCGATATTTTTAATCATCTTGGCCGCTTCGAAATATCTGATGGCGACTGTACAGTCAAACCATAAATATTAATACGTTTTTATAGCAACAATCCCCTATACAGTTGTTCCCCTATTCAGTCGAGGAGTCAGATATATCTGTATGATAACTCGGTCAGAAATCAGGGAGCATTGCTGAATTTCTAAAAAAGTAATAATAGTATAATGGACGCAGATGGCTATTAATTCCCAAAAATTAGCTAATAACTGATACTCGATGTTTACTTTATATTAGACTGTTCTTTTGTTTCCAGGTTCCCTTCTCAAGAAATAACGATGCAGATGCTTTATTGCCGGTTTATAAAATATATTTGCTGAATATTTTCAGTGTTTATATAAAATTTTGTTAATTATGCTACCGAGTTTACGATACCATAAGTCAAATTATATAAATTATTTTTATTGCATCACCTGTTTATTTTCCCTTCTGGAGCGGGTAAATAGTGAATTAATGAAACAAAATGTCAAATTAAATTTATTTTATTTTTTTACAAAATTGACCGAACAGTGCGAGATTTCTAGAACGTTTACACTTGCATTAAGTAGACATAAAGTTATCAATATTCTCTTAGAAGTAAGTCTTAATTCACCTGTGTCAATAAAGCAATACGAATCAAAGGTGTGACACACAGACACACCCAAACCAGTAGATAGTATATATTTTATATAAAAAGTCATAACATGATTCGATGAAATAAATCTGTGGACATAAATTTTGTCTTAAAAATTGTCTCTAAGTAAACTATGATTAATAATAACCAAGGATAACTATAACTAAACATGATACATTAAAGGTCATCAGTTTGATGAATGTTACTGATACTGCACTTACAAAGTTCTAATACAAGTATAATACACAACATACGGGACAAATTGCACACAGCAGTGGTTAAAAGACGATAGCGCGCAGAGTTGTAAGTACAGCGATCGTTCCCACGTTACGTATGCAGGCGAGGCACCCGTCGGTCACTAACATCTGACAAGCTTGCGCCTTAAAGTTCGCATGCTATCCGATCCGATCACACTGCTACCCGATATCAAAGAGTTACGCTCACACATCCGCACACGCACTCGCAAAAAGTATACATGTAAATAGCACACAAACGAACATTGTCATTCAACAGTCGCCGATCCAACATGGCCGCGATCTATCGGATGTTGAACCTAACATTGGATCTGATATCGGTTTTAGCGTCTGATATTAGAGACCAGATCGTCCATTAGCAGGCAGCTCTCCACTCGACTCGACCGAGCAGCGGCTTACTATGTTATTAAACAAATCATTGAACTATTCGCTCTGGAAACCGATACCACCCAATAGAGCTATATTTAATTTAATACTATCTTTATAACACCGTAGAATAAATAATTTTCTTCGTAATGAAAATAAACATATAGGTACTCTGAGTTTAAATAATTTATTTGATCTTTCTATTATTAAAATCTATATAAAATTGGGTTTGTAACCTTTCCAGAACGAGAGCGAGTAAATTAGAACACAAAATAGCCTAATGGTTTTGTACTTTGAAATTAAGTGTAGAACTGATATTTGTAAGCTGCTGAATTTAATTCGTGTAATTAAACTACAAAACAAAATCTTAAGTTAAATATACAGTGCAATTAATCAACAATATCTTACTTAATTGAATGATTCTGCGTAATATTGGGAAGAAAAAATCCTCCTATAAAATTATATTTTAATATTTCATAAGTATTGTAAACCATCATCAGATGCGCTACGTACGGGCGACCGATGAGTTACGGGCATTTCTCACTTTTGTAGTTTATTTCTCAAATACAGAGGACACAAGATTGTATACAGATGTATCCACATAAAACTAAAATAAATACCTTACAAGGAAAATTAACAATAAACTAATTAGATTAAACTCAAAACATAAAATGCAGGCTGTCTTGATTAGATCATTACTTTCACAGCGTTCAGCCGATATTCGAAAAACAAGGAGGGAGTAAAAGAACTCTGAAACAGAAACAAAACTCAAATGCATCAAAAGGCAGACTTGTCTATCATAATCGTTTATTCTCACCAGTTTAAAAAGAAACATTTGTAAAGAAGAAAATACAACCTAATTGTCAATTTCCTGCAAATAGTATAGCTCGTAGAAAATAATCAAGTTAGTGCTACAATAGTACTTAATAAAAAAATCGTTATCCTCGCAAAAGTAGCAGCACTCGATTTTATCTCCAACATAAATAACACCTCGCGGACGCATACACAAATACAGATTTCGTCTTACAGGATACTCTCAAAACGAAACTATTAATATTATTAAAAATAGTATGATTGCCCAGCTACCCATTATAGTGAAGTTAGTATTACTGTACAGTTTACATGTTAGTTACCTGCGATCTACATCTATCTAACCACTTCATGTTTATCTTGTTAAATTAATCCGTCTACTCCCACTAGAGATAATATTATTCGACCGCGTCTCCGATCATAACCATAACAAAGATCTCAATGCATAGAAAATAAAGAGTATGCAGCCAAACAAGGAGCCAATACAACTAGTATCTCTTCACTATCCGATAACTTAAACATACGTAGCCTACTAGTTAATCGTTATATTAATCAGATTTATGCAACAGTGTACCTTACAACCGTATTATCGAAGCGAATAAGAGTTACATGTAGTCTATCGCTAGTTATGATACATAGTTCGTTTTTATACACTCAGGGGGTCGTGTCACTTTCACTGGGGAGCGTCTGTGCGAGTCACGAGTCAGTCGGCGATGGGGTCGTGGGGGTCGGGGGGGTCGGGGTCGTCGTCGGAGGGCGGCGCGTGGTCGGCGGAGGCGGCGCGGTCGCGCGTGCGGCTGGCGAGGTACTGGCGGTGCGCGTACTTGTTGAAGCGCCGCTTGGCCATGAAGAGTGTGGCGATGGTGCGTGGCGCCAGGCGCGCCGCCGCCGACCGCGACGTGATGCCGCTGCGCCGGCACTCGCCGCACGTGTAGTCCAACACGTTCAGGCTCGACACCGTCGCCCTAACGCAGTCTGCACACCCACACACACACACACATGTACCCAACGTTCATGAGGGCAGACTCAAAAGTTTCACCATTCGGCATCAAAACATTGGAACTACTCAAAAGATTTAGGTAATTAAATAAATGTAAACCAGCTTCAGCTGCCAGATTTGGCACATTTAAGGATATTAAACATTTTACTTATCTATCATTGTAGTACAAAGTAGACTAATGTATTTCAATACAGAAATGTTCATGTTTAGATAGTTCAATGGGGGAATTTCAATATTTAAGACACCAATTGACGTTGTTTTGTTTACATCTATCTAGTTAATTACCTAAACCTTGTCAAGTATATGAGCTCAATAATATGAATATGGCTCTCTTATTAACTCGATTCCGATTATAATGATGCCGACTGTGTGCTTCTATTTTCATAACGCCCCTTTCAGTCGAACTTCCAAGTCTTTTAATTATGATTGAAATCCAGATGTTATGATGGAAATCATAAATCGGTAGAAATATGTTCTTCCATTTAGACGGTTAATTAGCGAACCGTAAAACTGTTCGAAACACGACAATACTCGAAAAACTTAGTAGACGAGGGACGTTAAGATAACACAAGCACTATGCATGTTAACCACCTTAATAATCGCGTCATTATATAAAATTAAATCACCGTCCCACATGACAACTTCTTCATAATAAGAGTGTGGTTTCCACCAAAGCTTTGCAGGAAAACAGAGCAGGCATGCGAGAAAACAAATGACCGACAAAGCCAATTATTTTCTCATACTTTAGTCAACTTTCTCATACAAGCTTCAGTTACAACTCCATCAACAGTCATTATTGGAACCGTTTTTAATTTTGTACGTGACATTTTCATATTCAAGGCACTGTTTGTAAGATAGCAGAAACTTTTTGAGCGTACCGGATATGTATTATTATAATTATCTTAAAAGTAATACTAGAGAAATTTTGCTATTTGATAAACAACATTAAAAACAAAGATTGTGTAGGTTTTCATAAATCAAAATATTTCACTGAGTTTATCTTTTTTGCGGTTATGGTTTAATTTACAAAGGCAACAAATCGCACAGCATACATTATACACAAAATATCGGAACATCCAAGTTGCCAGTTTATAAATTTGGACTTCATTTACCAATAATAAAACAAAACAAGGTATGATAAGTATTGCGTTTTTTTTTTGTTTTACAAGTTCTTGTCTCAAATAGCATCAGATCTCAATCATCATGTTAATAATCACAGACCTAACACAGTCGACACAAGGCACACAAATCGGCATGTCTATCACGTCCGACAGTTTACGGCGGTCATATTATATGCGACCCAATATCTATCCACTAACGAGGCAGTACGTTCGCTGTGTATAATACATCATGCGTTCACCTTACACTGTCTAGAACATCTAAACACAAGAACTAAGCTTCCTACCGATATGATTTCTGATATTGTCTGTTTTAATGGAGTTCTGTGACGAACTGTCTGTTGGGAGGAAGGGTAAGGTTCGGAGGTATAAAAAAGGCTAAACAGTTCATGATAGTCGATACAGCTATGTGTATGTATGCAAACAAGCGGTAATAACGTTTTAATACATGCGCAAGGTATGTAGCAAGCACCAGTATTGAGAAGACATTTTTTGGGACAAGAGTATCTTCTTTTATAATCCAATTCGATCGGTCTCCATCACCGGGTACTCACCAGAACTATTTTTGTAATGTATCAGGTCGAAACATTATCGCAGTGTAATATGGAACTGTACTTGTAATTGTTGTAATGTACTTTCTGGATATTTTATGCTTCTGGTGAGTACCCTGATATCGGTATGATCGCTAAACAGGTTGAGTTAATGATAAACTTAGACTACATGTGAAAATATGTTCTCCTCAAAATGCGATGGAAAGAAGCTATGTAGGATGGAAAAGGCTTATACTTAAAGCTACAATAAGTAATTGAACGTGTCAATAGCTATGTACTTGCTAAGGGTACAGTCAGCGGCAGAAGTGGATCAGCTGTTCTGTTGCTGACTACAATACAGTAGGTAAGAAGTTAGAATGACCTGCTAAAGGCGAGACCAAATGGTGTCCAAAGAAAAATAAGTTTCCTTTGTAAAGTTTTGAAACTTTACTATACAAAATTGATACTTCGATTTCAAATCCAGAATAGGTACTTCTAAACTCTCACATACTGTATTGATGTACTTGATTAGATATTGTCTGTAGCTTGTATTGTAGCTCAAGTGGCAAGCCCGCACGGACTGTGGCCTCACCAAAATAACTCTTTATTTATATCTTTATAATTTTGCTTTATTTCAACATAAAAATGTCTACTACTACCCGACTAGCGTAGGCTTTACAACGGCTCAGCACTTGGACTACAACCGAGAGCAAATCTCTGTCTTACCGACTCCAAAGATTTCACGTTCTATTGTTCTATAGATCAATATGTAATTGTAGCCACGGGAAGCGTTTCTTGACTACACTGCTGACAGCCAAGAAATCAAGAAGGGTGTTCTGATAAACAAAATGTATCTAGTCTCTTAAGAGTTATTCCGACGAAGGCGCACGATCCGCAGAAGCATCTACACTATGGGTGAGACGTACCTTGATGCAGCTGTCTATCGCAGAGTTTACATATGACGAGCTGCATTGTCCCTTTGGGCCCGATGAAGGAGCGGTCGCAGAGCGGGCAGTAGCGACCGATGCGGTACGCCCTATACGCACACACATACGCGCACAAGCACCGGAACACAGAAACACGCCATTAGTTCAAACACGGAGCAACGACGTGCTATTTTGTTACTTGTCTTCGGATTTGGATGGTTCCTCGACGCGACAGGACATCGAAGTTTCACTTGATGGAAATAATTTTGTCCGAAATGGAATTTGCTAGGGACTGGTTTTTGATTATTGAGGTATTTAGTAGTTATTTGTCAGGGTAGTTTGAAGATCATCTAAATAAAACCAGCTTTTTTTTATTAATCATAAATTCGGGCAAAAGTAATTCGATCAAGGGATAGTGTAATCGACATCAATGAATGTTTTAGAATCGTCGAACCTTTTAGATGGAAGTTAAATTGAGGAGACTGGCTTTCTTTTTAGTTTTCAGTGAGCTTAATTTCGCCAGGTCTAGAAAAAGTTAAATTGGATCGGTGCGCAGAAGAGATGGTTTTTGCGGGACAAATGATGTATGTCGTGCAAATTGTCACAGTCTGATAGCACCTTGAGAATCCTTGGTAGGTTTCAAATCTGTCACAAAAAACTAGGAAAAATCATATTTGTTTGAAACTAGCTAAACCTTAGTAAAAAAAAAACTACTCGCTAGTAACAGAAGGCGATATGCTGTTATCAAGTCGTAATAAATTTTTCTTGTTTTTTTTTTTTACTTAGTTCTGTGAGTACGTAAATGTGTGTATTTTTAAATAGAGTAGAATTTATTAGTGTTCAATAATTTAACGAAGAACAATTTTTGTTAATTTGGTGCAGTGCTCAACGAATACATAAAAAAGTATACAAGTGTTGTTCTTGCTGTAATTTGTGGTTTCCCGAAGACAAGTAACAAAATAGAGTCAAGTTAGTTAACGCTCTGGTATGTTTAGAATAGCTACGCCCGTGTTAGTCAGTCCGACATAAATAATGGAACATTAATGACAGTTAGTTGGCATTATCAATGACGATGATGATGTCGACACCCATTATCACAGATGATTCCATGTCAATTGATGTAACACTTCAGAAATATTTATGAATGTTTATAAAAAGTAAAAACAAAACAAAGAAAAGTAAAAAAAAAACGTAAAAGGAAAAAAAAGCATCTTGTTGAGCCATTGCGTTCTTTATTTTTAGTTCATTCGAGTTACATCAATTGACATACATAGATTTATATTAATTACAAATTACAGTAAAATTAATAAATAAACAGTAAAGTTGGTGTAGCAACTAGATAAGAATTCCCCAACAAAATTTTTAGCCCGTTAATAAAAATACAGCAACTTTTAGAGTTGGAAACTAGAAAACACAGATTTCTTGAAGCAGCATTTTAAATTAAATGCCCAATTAAAGTAGGACCTGTTTGTTAGTCAACTTTGCTGTTTGCAAATCCTAATAAAGATTGTTCGCTCTTTTAGGTAAACATAACTTAGGAACTCAGTTTTCTTTTGAACAAACAGCCTTTATACATAAAGATTAATAGAAACTTAAATAAAAGAGGATGTGTAGCATGCAACCTATTAAATTATACTGGATTGTGCGGAGTAAGAATGCTGCGTTGGGGCTAAGAGAAAATTCTGAGGCGGGGGAAGGCTACGGTACCAAAGCATCTACTAAGAAAAACTAAATTTGGTGCTCTGTTCATCCTGTCTCTCATTCCTCAGTATATAATGGACACGGGTTACCATTTCTTCGAAATATAAGTACACAAAATCTCACTTCCTGATCAGGGAAAGACATCAAAACTGTACAAAAAACATAAATTTTAACTGTCAATTTTTGACGGCTTGATGTGATAAGGTTCAAATATGGTTGTCACCAGCACCAATATGTGATACAACAAAACGTGCATAAATATCTGATACGACTCTATTCCTAGGGCCGGTAGGATGTGGCGTCAGATATTTTTACACGCTCTGCTGTGGCAGATATTAATGCAGGTGACTGTACAATAAAAAAAAGGCTTATTACGATTGGTGAGAAAGAAAGCCCCATATCGTTTATCACCCTCGGCTACGACTCATGCCCAATTTACTACATGTTTTAGTGAATCAATCCAAAAATGCCCGAGTCGGTAATAATATCGCCGCTCTAAATGCCATGCCTGTTATTATGGTAACCTCAAAGAGAAAGGCTGGGGTTTCAAAGTTTCAAACATAATTTTCCGTAGCAGATGCTTCAAAAGCACATGTCAGTGAGGGGCCGTGTAAATCCACCACGCATGAGATGAGGTGAAACAATAACTACCAAGACCGTAACGTAAACAAATGACACATAAAAATTGTTTAAAGTGAAACTTAGTACTTTCATCAGGGTCTCGCTACATGATCTTCCGTATGTAATAGTTTGTCACGCTCTATTGGGCCCCTTCTTGGATTTACTTGAAAAATAATACGGAGTTGTTTAGTTTTGCTGACAATGAGTAGCTCTTTGTCTCGCCAGTGCTTTTTGGCTGGCGTACAGCAGACAATTTCTAACACATTTTGGGGTTGAAATAAAATCGGTCCTTCACTAAGCTCATTTTTAAACACTGAGCCAAATTTAGTAACTTCAAAAATTTAATTCAACTTCGAAACCTGTTTGTTTAGTAAAGGACCCATATAAAAAAAAGAAACTATAGAATTCCAATGTTTTATTATAACAATACCTACATTATACAAATTTAATCTGATCTATGTTCAGTACAATTTGCGCTACGTATTTTTTAATGATTAAATATATCGCAAAGCGCATTATAAATAGGCGTCCCTATCCCTTTCGTATCCTAATTCAATATAATGAAAAAATCGTTATTATACTTCGAGTCTGCATTTAAATAAATCAACATTTAGCACTCATTCAAAAACAACCTAATTTTTCACACTAGGTATAGTTGCCATAGCAACAAAGCCTAATCTCAAAACAATCTCAACCTAAACAAAAACAAAACAAATAACAAAAAAAAATACTAGTCAACTGGGACCCTTGGCGACTAAATTCCATTCCTTTAGTCGTACTAGGGACCCAATGATTTAACATTAAGTTACTGACCTGGCGCATGGCGTGCAGAGAGAATGCGAGTATAGTTTATGCCCCCCGGGCCCCCGCCGCGTCTGGTGGTGCCACTCGGCGCCGGCCGTGGACACTGAGCCGAGCGGGGAGCCGCCGGGGACGCCGGAGCCCCCCGGGACGGCAACGCTCCCGGGGACGCCGGAGCCCCCCGGGATGGCGGCGCTCCCGGGGACGGCGCCCGGGGGGAGCCCGCTCGGGTCCCGCGCCCCACACGACTTGCATTTCGCGCATTCCACGCAGTGCCACCGACCTGGAATGTTCAGTGGATGTGTTGTGTTACAATATATGTCTTTTCGTACTGGTGTATTGCTGTCGAGATTTCTTGCATCGGCCAGCCGGAACTTGGATTCAATAGTAACATTGCGCGTAATAGATGTACAGTCGAGTTCATACTCTTGTGAGCAAAAATTCGATCAAAAATATCTGAACACGACTCTATTGTTAACGGCGTAGAAGCGTGTTCAGATATTTTTGATCAAATTATTGCTCACAAGTTTATGAACTCGACTGTACATGCAGAATAGATGTATATATGGAATTTTACAACTAAATTGATGTGACTAACGTCACTTTGACGTGACGTAAGTAGAACTTATTTATAATCAGCGTCAGCGTGTTTCGTTTCCATGCCACTTTCTTTTGTTTTTTTCCATTCCTTGATTATGGTATGGTACTATGCCGGGATTATGATATGGTAAGCCGTGGTGTCTTAGTGGTTCGGACTATGGCCTCTCAAGCAGAGGATCGTGGATTCAAATCCAGGCTCGCAACTCCGAGTTTTTCGAAACATCTAGAATTTTACCACGAGAACATTACATTTAGAATTTACCACGAGCTTCACGATTAAAGAAGACATCGCGAGGAAACCTGCGAAGCAATTCCCTTTAATGGTGTGTGTGAAGTTACCACGCATGAGAGGAGGCCCAGCAGTGTGACGTACAGCCAAAGAAACTGATTTACATACCAGGGTGGAATCTTTGTGCTACTAATGTCATGTTGACATCCCATACGTCAAAGAAATCATAGCGAAATTGGAAATTATGAAAAGGCTCCCACCCTGGCGATTCAGTTTCTTTGACTGTGTTATATATAGGCTGAGAAGATGATGATGATAATGATGATGGTACTGACCGCTGGGCACGCGCTGCAGCCCGACGCAGTAGATGTGGAAGCCGCGGTCGCAGAGGTCACAGAACAGCATCTTGTCGTCGTCGGCGGGCAGCGCGCATGCGCCGCACGTCTTGCACTCGGCGCACTGCCACGCGTACTCGCGCACCTTGCGGATCGTGTCCGCCGGCAGCTCCACGCACGACGGGTGCACTGCCAAAATAACAAGTTTAATGGGCTGTTTCACCATCCATTGATTAGTGTTCACTGACGGTTAAATGTGATGCCGTCTCCGTCTATTCGAACAAAACAAATAGAGACGGCATCACACCTAACCGCCAGTTAACACTAATCAATGGATGGTGAAACAGCCCCTAAATATCGCTAGCGAATTAGTTCAATGAAGTGGCAATGGGTAGGTCATTATAGCACGGAGAACGGTTGTCCGTTGGGGCCGAAAAGTTCTCGAAAGGAGACCACGGATCGGCAAGCGCAGCGTAGGACATCCATCAACGAGATGGACGGATGACCTTGTTAAAGCGGCAGGTTCACGGTGGATGTGGGCCGCTTCCAACCGAAGCAACTGGAAGTCTATGGGGGAAGCCTATATCCAACAGTGGACGTCCTACGGCTGAGATGATGATGATTTACCACGCTACAGTTACCGCCGTGAGCTCGGCGTCAAACAATTCTTCTATAGTCACGGACATTAAAAATACCTACACTTTAGTTAAAACAAAACCGAGTATTCAGTACTCACGCCGGCCGTTGCAGTTGGAGCAGACGAGGAAGCGCTCGTGCGAGTACTTCCGGTTGCCCTCCTCCCGCAGGTGGCAGGCGCGGCAGAGCTCCTCGTCGCGGGGCTCCTCCTTCGTCTCCGCTACGCTGCTCCGCTTCACTTTCGTTAGCTTCTTCCGCTGTAGACGTTAAAACACCGCAAGATATTTTTAGCGGACCCAAACATTGGTCACGTCACAGCTAAGTAAAGGTTTCCTCCGACAGAGGTGGTACAGTTGGTTGAGCGGACACTTAAAAAAAAGTGTCGATCAAAAAGTGACATCCAGCTTTATTTAACACGGTATATTATATACCAGTATTATTTGTACCAAATTCAAGCCCTGGTTCCATATACCGGTCAACATAACGGTATACCTTTAATATCGGTATTTTGGTACCGGTTTAAAACTTTGATGACCTAAATAAAAAGTTGCCTAACTGTTAAGTTGGGAAAAGTGATTGATAATGCACACAATTAACTTTTTATGAAAACAAAAGACGTACGGATGCTGAGTCTAGTTTTTTTAAAATATTCAATCAAGATCAGTGACATGGTAGGTAAGTATAGGTAACAAGCGGAAACCGTGGACGGTTTATGTCGCTGATAGGGCAGTTTCAGAATAGCGTTTTTTCTGTGCGTTTATTGTCGTTTTTGGCATAAGTGCGAACTTACATGCGTGCTAGATTAAATCGAACTATCCTATGTGTTTAACACTCGAGGAAAAAAACACACCTCCGAACGCGCGTACATGTGCTTCCTAAAATGAGCTTATACCTGCAAATAAAACGCTAGTCTGAAACCGCCCACAGTTCAACTCAACAAGATGTTGTACTAATACTTAACATTTTATAATAAGTTTGATCTATGTAGTGGTGCTTTTTCCTCTATTACCTTGGCCGGCAGTCGGTCGGTGTCACTGGAGTCGGAGTGCGAGCCCCAATCGGGCTCGGACTCGGAGCTGCTTTCGGACGCCGATGCGGGAGCGGGCGGGGCCGCCACCGCCGTGTTTAGCGGGAAGTATCTAAATACAAATATTGTATATTGTAATTACAATACAATACAATGACTCTACATACAGATATAGTAAATAATGTATTTCCATCGGGAAAAGTCGGATCTCAATCGGAATTTTCAATCAATTATTGTATAAAATTAATGATATTACATAGTTTGTGATACAGGAACAAAATAATTGCAATTTTCATAGCAATACGTTTGACAGGGGGAGGGGGTTAAAAATTGACAAAATTGGTGTGACGTACTTTTTGGATGGCCCTTAAGCATAATCAGATCAGCCGTAGGACGTCCACTGTTGGACATAGGCCTCCCCCATGTGCCTACTGTGCTAAAAAAATGTTTATCTACTCTCATATCGTAAAATTCGAATTATAAAATTCAAAACGAGTTTATATTGACATACTTTTTAAACACAATACCGAAATATTAAAAAAAAAAACATATTATTACTCTACTTCTAACGAAATAATTTTATAATACATTTTTTTTTTACCATTACGATACAGGGTAAATCCAAAAAGTTAATATCGAAAAGTTTTGATTCCAATTTTCACTTGTCTGTGGCAGTGCCCGCTTTAGCGCATGCGCGCACGTGCACGGTGATGTACTGGGTTTTAGCGCCATTCCATTCCATACGTGTCGTTTTGTTGTACGAATTTTCGTGGGAAAATTTTGTTCTTACTTAAAAATGTCTGATATCAGTGAATGCGAAGAACATTTGACTCCGCCCGATATTTTAGATGCGGCGAAGGAAATGACTCATAATTTTATTACCAGCAAAGTCCAGAAAATTATACGATAAATGCTATCAAGATTTTATGGCATGGAAAATGCAAAAAAAGGCTACTTAAAAACTTAAATCGATTTCGGAAAACGTGCTATTGGCCAATTTTCAGGAATTGTCTGACAAGTTTAAGTGTTCCTCATTGTGGTCTAAATATTCAATGCTAAACAGTACCTACATCAAGCATATATAACGAAGTCGATATATCAAAATATTCAAAACTACTAGCGTTATTGAAAAGAAAATCGCAAGGATTTAAAGGGAAAAAAGCCGAGACGTTTTCACCTGAACAATTGAATAAATTTATGAATGAAGCTGTTGGACGCGCACATCTTTTAACGAAGGTATGTACGTATAAATATAAGATGTTATAGTTACATAAAAGTGAAAGTCTTTTAGCGTTTGTTGTTCTTGGGTTTTCATTTATATTCATAATTTTTAACTTAATTTGTTCCAGATTGCACTTATTTCCGGTATCAGGTTATGCCTGTCGGAGACAGGAACTCTACAATTTGCAGTTTCGGGACGTGGAAGTATATGAAAATACAATAAACTATTTCTTACTTTTCTAACTTTGATCTTTTATTTAGCAGATTCAATCTCAATGTGTCTCAATGTGTGTGAGAGAAGATAAAATATTGTATGCAACTGTACGTAATTAGGCCTTAAAACACTCATGTGACCCTTTATGAAACTCGGCTACGCCTCGTTTCATGAAATCATAAATAGCTATTAAACGTGTCTACTATGCTAGAGACCACCAAATTAATTTTGTGTTTATTATTATTATAAAATGACCTGAGCTGGTCCGGCGTGTAGACCCTATAGGTGTGGTGGTACTGTCCGGGCAGCAGCGCGTGCGGGTAGAAGCCGGCGGGCGGGCGCACGTGCGTGGGCGGGTCGCGGGCGGGCGGCCGCCGCCGCAGCACCGTCATACTTTGCAGGTCGGCGCAGGCGCCGCGCCGCATGGAATTTATGCGCGTGTTCCACTCGCTGGCCGCCGCGGCCGCCGCCGCTGCTGCTTCCTGTCATTACAAAGAATACCATATTGAGATCGCATTCAAGGGCGGATCCTGGGCCCTGGGTTGGGTCTGTACAGTCAAGGGCATTAATATCTATACCAGACGTTTTCAACCGCTGTGCCGCGGCACACCAGTATGCCGCGTATATTTTCAGGTGTGCCGGGATTGCCTCAAAGTGTATGCTGCATTGAAATCATGAATAGCTATTTTAATGAGAAAATAGTACGAAAACAACTGACCCGTGGCGTGTGCAATTAATAAGCCTCCGCTGTCCGTTATGTTTAACATATTATGGATATACTGAACGGAAACTTGGCTATTTTTCACTGGTGTGCCGTGAAACTTTGATGAACGAAAAGTGTGCCGCTAAAACCAAACTTGAAAACGCCTGATCTATACGTCACCAAGACGTCAAAAATATCTATACACCTTTATGCTATGTATGTAACCATAAGGTCGATGTGTACATATATTTGACGCTATTTATTATTATTTATAGATTTTGTTTGTTATAACTAGAATTTGACCATGTGAACCCCCCCTGGCTATAGGATTTGACTATGTGAGCCCCCAGGCTGGATCCGCCCTTGATCGCATTTTTTTTGTGTTTAATAGTAGATTATACAACAAGAGCATAAAACGAGCCATGTTACCCGTGTCGTTCATATAGCCACCCGAGCCGGTACGGCGAGGGTGGATAGACAAGTCGAGGGGAAAATGGGTTTAATGCTCGAATTTTACACTCTGCTTTTCCCTTCGATTGAGAGGAAATTAAATAGCAACAGTGAAAAGCATTATTCACTTACTAGGAATCTTTTATTTTTCATGCATTGCTTTATAATTATAAATTTTTAGTTTTATTGATTTGATTGATTCGATTGATTTTTAGTTTTACATACAATAAAAAATAGGTATTGAAAATATACATATAGAAACTTTATTGTTTGTGGCTGTTGACACCAGATTACCTTGGTCTTAGACGAATATTATAATTTTACTTTATGCACTAGAACATAAAAAGCAATTTTATGTCTCCTAGATCCAGCATAAATTTACGAGCCAACTTTACGAGCATGAGAAGTAAAAAAAATATTTACGTTACTACCGCTTCACTTACCTGTCTAGTCTTCTCCGGGTCAACCTTAGGCGGCTCCGGTTTGGGCTCGGCAGTCTTTTCAATCTTCATCTCCACTCGGTCCACGCGTTCAACTTTGACCGGCGGTTCTTCCACCGTCGCCTGCTGCTTCGCGCGCTGGTGTGAACGATACTCCTCGTATTTGTGAGGATAGTCCGACAGCATTATATCTAGGACCTCGCTGGCATCCACTGCCGTGATACCTGAGATGGAAATAGAAAGGGTAAATTGATTCAGGCGTTACGTTGCGGAGTTCCGTACCCATGAACTACAATAGGGGATATGCATAGAATACTAATACACACACACAAACATCACGCCTGTATTCCCTAATGGGGTAGGCAGAGCACACTAAACGTTACCGCTTCGGAGCCACTTTTAGCAATTTTAGGCTTTAAATTTGACAAAAACGGTACAATAGTGACAGCAGGTTGCTAGCCTGTCGCCTACGGTATACCTTAACCTATATCCTCAGTCGCCTCTTACGACGTCCACGGAAGAAATGAAGAGTTGTAATTCTAACCCGACACCACACGGGATACTAATGTTCTTTAAAAAAAAAAAACAATTTAACGTCATACAAAACTAGAAATTAAATTTAATGACGTAAAGATCATAAAAATCTGTTGAAACATAAGCAACATATGAGCGAATGCATTTCATCCTTTCTAAAAAAATATATTTCGTAAAAAAATTCTATGGTCATCATAGCATATCTATGACGTTATAGACTAGTCCATGATGGATCTCTGTCTATTTTAAAACATCTATTTAAAAAATATTTCACAACTTTTTGTTGAACAAGAAAGATATATTTGAATAATTAATAAAATGTGTGCATATTCAATTTGTGAGAAAATTATTCGGGAATATTTCAGCAGATGGTTGGGTTAATATGTCTGAATACAACGGTGAAGGTTTATCATCGTAATTTTTAGGGTAGCTGAAGGTTTTGGAATGGGTCACGGAAATTATCTTGCATGTGATAAAAAAAAGTTCAATATTTTTTTTTATATTGTCAAATTTAGCGGTATTTTTAGGTCGCGCGTTTCAATTATATTTATTATTTGGGTTGCCAGCAAAAAAGGTTAAGAACCGCTGGGCTAGTTCTGAATGGCTTGAGTTAGTTACCGAGATCGCAGAGGGCTTCAGTGACCAGCCCCTTGCGCAGTATGTAGCTGCGCTCCTCGCCACCAACGCTGCGTCGTTTCAGCTCGGGATAGCGACGCTTGAAGCTCTTCACGCCGAGGAACATCGCCACTTGCTCTTGGATCATCATCACCTAGTCAATAAAAAACAAATTAGGGATTTTTTAACGTCGTCTTCGTCGCTACTCTAAAACGACGGAACACCACACCCACCGGCCAGAAGTCGGAGCGCAGGAACATCTACTTACAGGAACATTATAGTTGAAAAAAAAAAACTAAAAACCGGCCAAGAGCGAGTGGTACTCACCAGCAATATCTGACACAACAAAGTGAGCTTATATATCTGATACGACTCTGTTTCTAGGGCCGCTAGGACGTGTCCGATATTATGAAAAGCCAATCGAAGCATACTTAACATTATTATGTTATGACAAAAGGTCAACTCTTGAACTCTTTATACAAGTACTTCGGTTTTTATCAATAGAAATGAGGTAATCAAGCTTGCCCGTTAACCTGTCCTCTCCCAGAGGCACAAATTTGTGCCCAAATTCCTTTGATCCTGTTATCCTGGGAGATGACAGATTAATTATTTAAACTTATTTCCCCGCTCCCGCGCCCGCTTATTTCGTTAAATCTTTCAACACAAAAAAATTGCAATCTTACTTCAAGTTAATCATTGATATGTCAAATATACCAACCTAGATTATAAGTTACTTTATAACACTTCACACTTTCATATACATATAGTAATAATAATGTAAAACAGGACTACACACCACACAATTGATTTTATGCCGTCTTTCAAGTTTTTTTATATATACATAAGAGGGGGAAAACGAGCAGACGGGTCACCTGATGGACAGACACCCGCAACACGAGGGGAATCACCGGTGCGTTGCCGACCCTTTTAGAAATTGGTAGGCTCGTTTTTTAAAGATCCCTAAGTTATAACGCTCCGGGAATGTTGCCGCTGTAAGCTGATTCCAGATCTTTGTCGTCGCACGGTACTAGACTGTCAATCATCACGCTTGACACTTTGGCCATGTTAAAAATGGTCGTGGTTACAAGATAATTGGTGTTAAAGTCTTTTGTGGTTTATAAAAAAAAACTACCCCCATGATTGGTTAGAAGTGTCAATAGTACCTCCGAAATTATCCTCCCTATGATTCATTATTGTGATGCATAACCTATACTCACTAACAATGTATGAGTGCGAGTCATACTAAGGGGCTATTTCACCATCCATTGATTAGTGTTAACTGACGGTTAAATGTGATGCCGTCTCCGTCTATTCGAACAAAACAAATAGAGACGGCATCACATTTAACCGTCAGTTAACTTAACACTAATCAATGGATGGGGAAACAGCTCCTAAGTGTCTATAGTAATAAATAATAAATAACCAATATCACAACAGAGGCCGTATTGCCTAACGTTTCTGACGCTCGCGATCACAATCAAATGACAGTTTTTGTATGAGAAATCTGTCATTTGATTACGATCGCGAGTGTCAGAAAAGGTTCTCTATCGTTTGCCCGAATTTCATATGCCCGAATGTATCGTTTTCTAGAATTTACATTTGCCATAAAGTAATTTATTTCTGAAATAGTAATTTTCTCAGAGTTGATATTAAACTAACCAAACCTACTGTACTGTATTCCATATGATGACATTTTAAAAAATTCTGAAAACAGCACGGTTCTATATATTTTATGGCAAACGTTGGTATGGCAAGTGAAATTCGGGCAAGTAAAGGTAAACGGTCAGAAACATTAGGCTATACGACCTCAGGTCTAAACGGCAGTCAAATTCGTTTGATTAAGCGGGTTCAACACAACTTGGCGCAACTTGCTCCAGACATACAAGTCCAGAGAGCCAGCACAAATTCTAGAAAGCGGAATTTGCATGTAGGGTTTGCTATGATGTAGACGAGGGACAAGTACGGTTTTGTAAAATGGGCACGGAATAGGAATTATTGAAGCAGCCGCGAAGGCACGAGCGCAAGCAAGTTTAGCTGCAGCTGCATAAATAAAATCCCGAAATTTCTATTAACTGTCGGTACTAATGGATTACGAGTGCGAAGCCACGGGTAAAGCATAGTCCCACTAATATTATAAATGCGAAAGTTTGTAAGTTTGTTTTGTCTGAGTCTGCCTCATCACGTGTAAACCACTGAACCGATTTAGATGAAATACGGTATACAGACAGTTGAGTCCCAGGCAAGGACATAAAGTAGGATAGTTTTCATCCCGGAAAATTGCATAGTTCCCGCGGGATATCAACAACGAATTCTACGCGGGCAGAGTCGCTGGCTACAGCTAGTAGTGAATAAATTAAACAAACCTGATGTTCGTCACTTGGGTTCTCAGGAGGCGGCCACATGTACTCTTTAACATCAGCAGCCGTCCACACTTTATTACTGTAATAAAATATATATTTTATTATAACAATTGAAATGAATTGTGATACAGGACTTAAAAACTAACAGTATTACCAACGTGATTATTGTTTATTACCTGTCAAATAAATCGGCAAACTTTGATTTTTTCATTTTACTGCTTTCGTTTGTTAAACTCTTTACCGAGCTTTGTGAGTCTTCGTCAAGCAAGTGTGACGGTCTGAAAATAATATAATGATTAGTGTTATTAATATTAATTAAAAAGTAATTGTAATCAATCCATAATGTCACAACAACTAAAATAAGAACATATGTATCGGTCAATAACAGTTCATGCTAGGTTTACATCCACAAACTATGTCACCAATTAAATGTGGAGAGATGATCTAGTGATTTGTGACATATAAAAAATAAGGGACTTGAGTGTCTAAAAATTCCCAAAGTTTGACCAGCATAATTTATACAGAGTTATTTGCCACATAGCTGATTGAACACTCCAGATTAACTTACTTGGCAGGAGTAGCATTGTCGTCCATCATACACGTCTCCTCCTCAAACAAATGCACTGTCGTAGTGGCAGGGCCACACACGCGTCCGTATATACCCATTGTCTCCTAAAATAAAAATTGACAATTGCATGGTTTTGTTAAAAAAATTAAATCTAATAATTTTTTTTTTTAGCAGATGAGGTGCGTGATCCATGACAATCTCCCAATCCAAAGTAGGTACACTTCGGCTTCGCACGGGCAAAGTGCGAGTCGGACTCTCGTACGAAGGGTTCCGTACTTATACAACATTAGACATTAGCATAAAACGGCAAAATAAACACGTTTGCTGTATGGGAGCCCCCCTTAAACATTCATTTTGTTCTGTATTTGTTGTTATAGTGGCAATAGAAATAAATCATCTGTGAAAGTTTCAACTGTCTAGCTATCACGATTCATGAGATACTGCCTAGTGACAGACGGACAGTGGAGTCTTAGTAGGTCCTGTTTTTATTACCCTTTGGGCACAGAACTCTAATCAAGGGCACTTCACACACATTTTTCAGCTCAATTTCCCAAAAACTACACCCGACACGCACGAAGCCGGGGCGCGTCAGTCAACGTAGAGTAAATGCATTTTTTGGTTAGTTTTTTTTTTTAATTTCGTAATATCTTTTGAATGGAATGTCCGATTTGAATAATTCAAAAAGTAATCTACAGGTATTGAAACCGTCTTGAATATGAAAATATTTATTTGGATAAGGAAGGATTAATACAAGGGTATAGTTAACATGGTGATATTAGTCGGCATTTCAGTCAACTTTTAAAATGTAAAAAAGGAGTTGTAGTGACAAAACTACAATAGTTGGACATATAGTATCGCGAAGTTTTTTTTGTAGATATTGATAAATTCTTTAATGTAGAACATTTTTTTGTTCTATCATCTATAGTTTCCACAGTAAGATGTTTTATGGCAACTTTTTTTACACTTGAGTTATATTATTGAATTTTTTGGAACAATTTAGCATTCTAATTGTGATAGTGAAAGAATTTTTAAAATCGGTCTAGTAATTTTCGAGTTAATTCGTAACAAACATCCAAAAATCCAAATCTTTCCTCTTTATAATATTAGTATAGATAGATAGATAAGTTACAACAAATACTGTACAGCAAGTACTGTATACGTAACCGTTACAGCAAGTAATGTACAATATGGTGATTTAAGCGCTTTTTAAAACTCTTTACCTAATGCTAAAATAAATGAACATGGTGGTACTGATGGAACCAAAATTATTCTTTCATTCTTCCTTAATAAAATAAACGAAGTACAACAAAATTATTGAAAGTTAAATAAAAGCCTGTGAAAATGTGCTAACACTACTTAACTAAGCTCAAGTCTCACCTTCATGTACATGGCACCGCGGCCGCCGCCCCGACCACGGCCGCGGCCGCGTGGTGTCTTGCCGCTCCCGCGCCCGCGACCCCCGCGGCTTCCTCGGCCCCCTCGCCCACGACCTCGCGCCTCACTTCCTGGCGTCTCCGGAGACTTCATGAACGAATCATCCAACTTCGTACATTCCAGTACCACTTTCAACTCTGGAGTTTCCGGAAACATTTTCATATCTGTACTGGTACAGGAATCTCTTTTACGACTGCTCAAGGGGGTCGTACAGACAGAAGGCATTTTATCCAATGCTTCGGTCATACGCGGCAGTTTCACTCTTGAACTCGTCGGATCTATCTCTTCAGGGCTCTTCTCTTCTTTGATAAAGAACTTTGTTGCGGTTTCCACGACAGGTTCTGCCTCTTTTGGAGGTGTTGACGTAGCGCGCTTGACGCCGCGCCCTCGACCCCTCCCTCGTGGCTTCACTAGTATCGTGGGACGGTCTCTGAAATATAAATATTAGAAGAGGTGATTAAAGGCACACAGAATTAAATTACGACTGAAGTAGGCATTCTCCGAATTCACACATACCTGGTTAAGCGTAAGGATCGTTGCGGTCTCTCCTCCAAAGCTGGGGTAGGCAGCGTGACAATTTTAGCACCCTCTGATAAAGGTATCTTCCGCGGCCTGCCACGCTTTTTAGGTTGAGGCGTCAAAGGAACACTTATGCTATCGCTTGAGACCTCTGCTTTGAGGTGATCTACTTCTAATGGATCCTGTGACAAATCATCGCCGACCATATTAAAGTCGTGGGATTCAGAGTTTTCATTAATGATCATTTCCTGAACTTGTGGATGTGTATTCTCTATAGGCGTTATGACTACTACATCTGAACTACCAGTTGACGTACTAGAGTCCAGTTCAGGGATGATTGATTGAGGTTTTTCTACACAATTAATGTCATTCAACTGTATGCCTTGAATTTGTTTGGCTTGCAAATTTGACAAGATATTGTGAAGCTTAGAATTACCATTCTTTGAACAGTTTTCATTGTTTAAGAGTGAATGATTTACAGTTTTTGCAGCTTTACTTTCTGAAACAACTTTTATTGGTAGGTTGGTTGGTAGGGAAGCATGTTGAATTTTTGCAACAGGTGTGACCGTGAGCCCCTTGTTAGATAATAGATGTCCAAGCTTCAACCGTTTTGTTTCTAATACTGAGAGCTCTGGTTCTTTACTAGTTGGAGGGCTGGTATCAACAGAAGGAGGTCGTTTGCTAGCATTCCGTTTAATGGTTGGAGATTTATCTGTTTCTTGAACAATTCTAGAACTACGTAATCTTTTTCCCAAAGCCACAGTAGGCGATAAATTTGTCTCTTTTCTTCTACTGTTCAAAATACCTTTTTTCTGCTTATCATTAACTATTTCTTGAGTATTATCAGGTGAGTAGCTACCATGACCGTGTTCTGGCTTTTTTACTTCTTCAGTAATTATTTTAGCTGAAGGCCCATGATCTGTTTTATTTATTTTTAAAATAATACGAGGAGAATCTTGACCTGAGCTTGGAGTTGTAATCTTTTCTGAAATATTAATTTCTAATGGCTTTGTTAAATTTTCATTTTCTGCTCTAGAATCCTGAGCCTGAATATTATAAGAAGCAGAAGGAGATGTCTGTTTTACTAAATCCGGGCTGGACAAAGTGCCTTTTATGATATCATTACTCAGTTTAGACTTAGTTTTATCCACTTCATCATAATTTGGAACACTAGGTGAGCTTTTTGGAGAGGGTGTAGATTTTTCATGGTATGGTAATTTCTTTTCATATTCTTCTGGTTCTTTAACTCGGTTATCAACATCTTTCTTCTTATTTTCTAACAATTTTTTCAAAAGTGTACAATTTGACAAACTTGTTTGCTTTACAGTTGGTGGTGTTGCTACAGGCTCTGTGTCTGGTTCTGTCTTAGTATTTATGTGTTCAGTTCTGTTGATGTTGATAGATGAAGACTCAATATTATCTTTCTCTAAATTAGGCTGTTGTTCTAAATCATTGCTATTATAGCTGTTTAAAGAACCTGATGCTTCTGATAAGCAATTTTCTTTAACTATTGTATGGTTTCCAGAAGTCACAGACGTTATTTCGGTGTCTTTTCTGTTAGGAATTTCAACCTTTTGATCTAAAGAGTTAGATTCAGACACACAATTGTCAGTAGGTTGGATTAAAATTATTTCTTTTGTATCATCGGAATGACAATTACTTAAATCATTTTCGATGATTTCAGATTCTATAGCTTTATCTATCGGTTTCATTATAGGTTTAATATTGATTTTCGTTACAACCGGTATATTCTCATTAATATTGTTACAATCATGTTCCTTGCTCTCATCAATATTATTGATCTTTATATTTTCGTTACATGAAGTGTCAGACACAGATTTCATATTTATTTTCATTACTAATGGAGGATTTTTAGTTGAAGCATTATCAACATCTTCACTGATTTTAGCTTCAACAGATTCTTCAGGTTTGACTACTGGTTTAATTATTAATTTTGTTACAACTGGTATTTCTTTTTTAGGGGAAGAAGGCAATGATGTGTCATCTGGCTTCACCAATGGTTTAATGTTAAGTTTTGTTACAATAGGTATGCTTTGCTCTGTAGAAATGTTTGCTTTAGCAGTATCTTCTGAATCTGTGGGTTTTAAAATAGGTTTTATGTTTAATTTTGTAACAACGGGTATATCAGTATTATCATCACTCGAATTTCCTGTTTCAGATGACTGATTCTCTGAATCTTTTATGTTTTCATCTTTTGGCTTAATAATAGGCTTAATATTAAGTTTAGTAACAACAGGTATACTATTTTCATCTCTGTCTGCATTCCATTCATCACAGTCTTTTTGTTCTGAAGATTTCTCTTCAGGGTTTTTTATTGGTTTTATGTTTAATTTCGTAACCTTAGGAATATCTTCTACACTAGGATCTATTTCACTATCTTTAGGTCGCAATATTGGTTTGATATTTAACTTTGAAACTATTGGAACTTTTTCATCTTTCTCTTCTGAGGTTTCTCCATCCTCTGTAGGTTTCAAAATTGGTTTAATATTGAGTTTTGTTACAACTGGTATATGATCTGGACTGTCACACATTAATGCTGACTTTTTAGGAGTCTTCGAAGTTGATTCAAGGTCTGTTTTTATTACAGGCTTGATTGTGATTTTAGGCACATGCATGGTTTCTTTAACTTCTCCACTGGACTCTGCAAATTCAGCGTCACATTCACCAATTGAAGTTTCTTTGCTAGCACTTTCTGGTTTCAACGGTTTCATAGCTAATTTTGGGCTAAGTTGGCTTTCAGGCTTTGCAATAGTTTTTATTGTCAGTTTTGGAATCTTGTCAGATTGTTTCTCCTCTGATTGGCTAACTATTACTTTTAGTTTAGAAACAGAATCTGATTCCTCTTGTTCAGTATGCTGTAGCCCTGTAATTGTTAGTTTAGGGGCATTTTGTTCAGTGTAAAACTTACCCTCAGATTCAGTGCCAGGTCGACCAAGTTTTATAGTCACTTTTGGAATAACTTCAGCAGCTCCTGGATCCGAGGTGGATGCTTGATCCGATGCACTTGCATCATCATTTTCAGAACATTCTGATTCTGATATTTCACTGCTGCTGGATTTTCGATGTATATCATTTATCTTTTCAGGTGGCTTAGGAATTGGTTTGATATTAATTTTTTTAATATTTGGAATTGGCTCACTGTTCATTTTGTCACATTTTACCTCCTCTACGGCAGGAGGTCGGATAGGCTTGATTGTAAGTTTGGGAATGGGAGATTTTATTTCCTCTGGTTGTTTACTACCAAGTTTGATTGTTAACTTGGGAATTTGTTTTGGTGAACCTGCAGCATCAGGACCAGAAACTGAGCAAGGACCAGCTTCACTAGTTTCTTCCTTGTTTAGTTCGTTTGCATCATTAACAACAGATTCTGACACATTAGATGTATTTAAGCTAAGCTTAATTGGAGGAACTTTCTTTGTCACATCCTCCGATTCAGAGGCATTTTGCTGCAGTTTTGTTTCAATTGAGGAATGGCTAGGTTGTATGTTTTCTTTACTTACTACTGGTATTTCATTAACACATTCATTGACCTGCTCTATATTTGCTTCAGAAACTGGAACATTGGACAGATCAACTTGACTGGGCTCCACAGCTTCAGTTGTACTGATACAATCTGAAGAGCAATATTCTGCTGCAACATCAGGTAGAGTTGCAGAGGAGGTTGACGGCCTCTCACTTTCAGGTGTTACCACTTGATCATGAGATTTTCCACTTTGACTTGTTGATGGTGTGATTTTTTGTCTAATTAACTTGATTTTTTTAGGAGGATTTGTTGATGTCTCTGCTTTGCAGACACTGATTTCACTTACATTGCTACTTGCTTCATCATTTACATTACCATGTACAGAGGGGACAGCATCTGAAGAGCTGGATACATCTTTTGCAACACTTTCACTGCTTATTTGTCCGGTCACTTCAGTATCACTAGCTCGGGAATCAACAGTCGAGGACACAGTAGTGTCAGGTCGGCGATCATATGGTGTAGGCCGTATGAGCCGTCGGCGTAAAGGCGACCTAGTGGCCAGTTCTGGCACTATAGCTCTACCTTCACTAACACAAGCATCACCTGAGGTGGACTCTGCACTTTCAACAGTCACATTGTCTCTGTTATCACTAGAAGTCACTTGCTTCACTGTCCGGTCATTTGATTCACATTCACTAATCTCACAAAAACTTGGTACTGTCTCTTCAACACTGCTGGAAGGAATATTTGGAGGCGGGCAGTCATCAGCTACCTGGGGTTCCTCATTTTGAGCCAATGGGTCACTAGGTACAGATTCTGCAGGTTGCTCACACGTTTCAGGCACAGAAGAACTAGCTCGAGGTTGTTCTGTATTACTACTATGTGCAATTTCAACAGGAACTGAAATTTCTGATATGCTCACTACTGGGGTATCAGGTAGGGACTCCTCAGGTGCACTTTCACATTTGGCACTAGTAGTAGGGGATGAAACTAGAACAGCCGGAGATTCTTCTGAGCTATGTTTTGTCTTGGCATGTTGTTCAGGCTGAGAAACTCCTTCAACAGGGCCTGGTTGTGATCGTCTGGCGTCCTGTTCCGGCAGGGACGGTTCACTAGGAACTGGCAGCATAGAAGGAGCGGGCGACGTGGGTGTAGGTGATGCTGGCGCGGGTGGTGGTGGCGCGGGTGGTGGTGGCGCGGGCGGTGCGGGTGCTGGTACTATAGGCTCATCTCGCGTGGGCTCGACTGGCGTCGGTGCAGCAGGCGACGCTGCAGACGCGGGTACATCATTTTCCGTCGACAGCGGTATCCGTTTCGGCGCTCCGGGTCCGTCGACAATCTCGTCGATCATGTCAAGAATGGCCTCAGTGCTAGCATTGTTGTCGTGCGTCGACGGCGACGGGACGCTGTCGCCGTCGAAGTTGTCCTCCGACATGGCGCCGGACTCGCACGGAGTACGGGTCCCCGATGCTTCTCGAGACGCACTGGCGGTCGCGTCGACCTCCGCGCTGGGTCCGAGATCCTTTTCCCGCGCCGATGCACGGCGGGAAGCGTCCGTCGCGGCGCCCGCATCGTCTTCTGAACTCTCCATTATCTACTGTTTTGCGACGCTGTCATGTCTGAAATACAAAACGCTCGCTGGGTGATATTTACGTTACGAACGGGTAACCTGACGACGTGCGAGATTGACAAGCCACAGGCACCATTCTAATTCACCATAACGCTACTAAAATTTGTTCACGGGGTCCACAACGATGATTAATATACCTACACATATATATTATTTTCATATTCACGACGTTTCGATCTCGCCCGATTGACCGCGAGGTCTTGGAAACTATTTAACAGCGTAAACCGGCAAACAAAAAGCTTGTATACGCCATTTTTAAAACCAAAGACATGGCAGGTTTGGCTGTATTGGCCTATAAAAAATATCTTCAACCAGACAGTTCGGCCATTGTCGTGTTGGTAAACTGCCGAAGCCCGTAGATCGCTCCACTAGTGCATTTAGCTTGTAAAAAGAGTAATAAATATGGCTTTCAACATGTGTTAAAACGAGTCAGACAATATTTCATCAAGCTCTTTTTCGGGCCGGCCGAGTTGAAGTTGAATACTAAAGTATTATTTACAATGGCAATAATTTAATATGAAGCGGAGCGGAAGCGAAAGTAATAAATTTTATTTCGTCAGAACATATTTTTGTAAATATTGTTATTTTATGACTTAGATTTAAAAGGAAAATTATAAATGTATTTACAACATAAATCTACTTTATTTCTAATACTTCGCAAATAATTTAACTAAGAGTTGATAAGTTGGCGAGATTGATTTTCATTTTAATTCCTTTCACGTTATAGAAGCTTAAAACTACTACCACGGGAAGACGGATGAAATTACATTATCTGTGACTGATCAGCAGCAGGGCTACTACGAAACTCGAAATTCGTGTCGTGCGGTTTCTCTGACACTTATTCTATTTAATACGAGAGCGAGAGAGACGGTACGATACGAACTTCGAGTTCCGAAATTTGAAAATCGAAGTTCGTATCGTACCGTTTCTCCCACCCTCGCATTAATAATATAAGCGTCGGTGGGACGGTACGATACGAACTTCGTTTTTGATTTTCGTAGTAGCCCTGCTGACTCCTGGCCCTATACCACGAAGTACAAAACTCGAACTTCGTATGCTGCCGTCCCGCTGACGCTTACGTCATTTAATACGCGAGTGAAAGGGACGGTGCGATACGAACTTCGATTTGCAAGTTTCGTAGTATCCCCTCTGCATGGCTACTTACTACGAAACTCGAAACTCGAAGTTTGTATCGTACCGTCCCTCTCGCTCTCGTATTAAATTTCGTAAGTAGCCCTGCTGCTGCTGCTACTGCTATACCGTCTGTATAAGTGTATAAAGTAGAGTATAATTTTCTCTGACCACAGACTACTCTTGGACCAGAGAACTAACGTTTCTTTAACTGTCTTTCTTTAGTATCTCTTAGTACCTAGTCTGTGCTGTCTTTGACCCTTGTCTGACCCGGCAATAAATAGGTTATATTTACAAAAAATAATATTACTGATTTTCATCATGACAACAATAAGACCATTTACATGCGAAGATATGTTAAAATTCAATAATGTGTAGGTAAATCCTTAATTATGTTGTGGTGTTTCATTACTATTTTAATTAATGAAAATATTTTTTCAGGAACTTGGATCCATTGACTGAAACCTATGGTTTGTCTTTCTACACACAATATTTGGCTCACTGGCCCGAGTATTTTCAAGTTGCAGAATCGCCGAGCGGTGAAATTATGGGATACAGTACGTTATTATTATTATATCCTGCATTTTTGCTCCACTACCTATTGGTGTATTTTTTGTTTGTTTACTAACAACTTGTACTATGTCGCTTAATCGACAGGTGCCTTGTACCATCATTGCATTGCATTAAAGTAGGTGAACTACCTATTTTTTCAATTATAACACAAGGGTTCTTAATATGTTTCAGTTATGGGGAAAGCAGAGGGGCTTGGTGAGAATTGGCATGGACATGTTACTGCTCTGACTGTTAGTCCTGATTACAGAAGGTTGGGCTTAGCTGCCACTTTAATGAGCATTTTAGAAGATGTTTCGGAACAGTAAGTTACATTCTGACATGCACAACTAGTTTTGCCTCCATTAGTTAATCCTTTTATTGGTTGGACTAAGCAAAGGGGGTCCCGACTACATAGGTTAGGTTAGGTTGGAGTGTTAAAGTTATGTATGTGACCCCCTTTGCTTTTAAATTTAATTCTAATTTTATTTTGGCTGACAATGTTTTGTAATTTACCACTATCATCATATAATTCCCTGATATGTATTTATAATGTATTTTTTCATTAGGTAATAAATAAATCTAATCTAATCTTAAGGCAACAATGGCGAACTAAGACTGAGGCCCAGGGCGATCTTTAATTTGGAAATCAATATTTTACCATGTGAACACCACATAAACATTCACAAGTGAAGCGCCATCCGTCACGCAAAAACTTTTTTTCTATGCTTGCCAATCGAACAAACAAACCCCCCCCCGCTCCCCCCCCCCGCTTAGTCCGCCACTGTTATGCAGACCGTAGCACCTTACATGGTGAAAAATAGCATGAGAACTGGATATGTTTGGTACTGAAAAGGGTAAGGTAATGCATAGAGTAATTTTTTTTGTCAAAAAAATACTCTATTTATTTATCTGAGCAGTCAAGTAAGTTGTCCAACTACTTAAGTACTAGAGAATTATATTCATTCTCTTCGCAATTAACTTAAAATGTATAAATGATTTTGATTTCTATGTCACTCACACTCGTGTATGTAACTAAATACTGTATTATTTGACAGGAAAAAGGCTTACTTTGTGGATTTGTTTGTGAGAGTAAGTAACAAAGTAGCCATCAATATGTACAAGAACCTGGGATACATTGTGTATAGGACTGTCCTGGAGTATTATTCTGGGGACCCAGATGAGGATGCTTATGGTAATTTAATAAAATAACAAATTAGTTATATTCATTGTTACTGTTGATTTTTTTAACAAGATAATATAAAGTTTTTTAATTATATTCCAGACATGCGAAAAGCCTGTTCCAGAGATGTGAATAAAACTTCAGTAATACCATTAGCACATCCTGTTAGACCTGAGGAAGTAGACTGAAACAACTAGCCTACCAATAAAATAATTAAAACCAATTAAAATGTATTGATTTATTTTAAGCTTACAAAATACATTATTCATGAATCACTGTCACTACTGCTGTCACTATCATCCTTGTCAATATTTGCATCTGGTGGGGTGTGTGGTTCTTCTGTATTCTGTTCTTTTGGTGGTTGTTCTGGAGTGTGAGATGTAACTTCAGGCTCCGGTTCGGGTTCAGGTACTTCTTTCTGTTTCCTCCATTGCTTGGCAGCAGCAAGAAGCTTGAGATTAGGACGGACCATTTCATCTTCAGGAAAGATGTAATCAAACACTTCTTCCCAACCTTCTTCAATTCCATCATCGCTGACAATCTTCTGTCTCTTCTTAACTCTTCTAGGCATTTTAGCCAGGACCTTCTCTAGTTTAGTGTCTTCACCAATTTCAGTTTCAAATTCTTTCCAAGCTTCCAAAAGAAGAACTCTGGCTTCTTTCTCCCCAAGGCTCCTGAGACTATCATTGGCGCGTTCATAGACACGTCTTGCTAATTCGACATTGATATTATCAGCATTCTCAGCATTTAGCTCAAATTTCGCATATGAAAGCCAAACTTTAACATGCACAGTTCTTTCTAGCAGTCTTTCATAAAGCTGTCTAGCTTTTTCAGTCTCCCCTTGGGCCACTTCAAAGTCAATGTAACTTTTCCATAGGAGTTCAGGCATATCCAACCTCTGTTGTCCAACAGCTATTTCATAAATTGCTCTGGCTCTATCAATGTCTCCTAACAATGTTTCCAACTCTCCAAACTTAATCCATGTTATACAATTCTCTGGTCCATATTCCAGGAATTTTTGATACAGTATTCTGCATCTGTCAAATTCTCTGAGTTGGATCTCCAAATCGATATAACCTCTGTATAATTTATCTCGCGGACACATCCCCAAGGCCATACCTAATGTCTTTCTGGCCTGTTTCAAGTCTTTACATCTTACTTCAAATTGGGCATACATAAGCCAAATTTTGGAGAAAGTGAATATTTTATGAGGTATCAACTCCAAGCAGGTTCTGTAGACTTGTCTGGTGCGCTCAATATCTTCAGCTTCTAGTTCTTCATACAGGGCATAATTAATCCACAGATAAATATAGCGTCTCCAGAATTGTTTGTCCTTTGAAGGAGGTACATTAGCTATTGCTCTCTCATAGGTATCCCTTATGTCATCCACATTCCCTTCATTTTCAACCAGCCTTATGTAATCAAACCAAGCATCATAATTTGTAGGATTCTCAATTACTTCTTGCTCATACATATATTTTCTCTTATTCACAATAACATCCTCAATACCAGACCTGTCACCATACTTTTTTTCATGTATTGTATATGCTTTGTACAATTCCTTGTTTCTGTCTTTAGGAATATGATCTAAAGCATATTTATAAATTACTCTAGCTCTGTCATGTTCCTTTTGGTTTTCTTCAAACTTTGCAAACGCTATAAACAGTCTTTCATCCAAATCTTCATCTCCAAAGAACTCTACTGCCCTTTCAAATACTTTTCTTGAGCCATTGATAAATCCATGGTTTTCTTCAAATTTTGCATACTTTATCCAGTTTTTGACATCAGGATGGACCATTACAAATCTCTCATATATTTGTCTGGCCCTTTCAAGTTCTTTGTATCTTAATTCAAAGTTGATGTAAGTTTGCCATGCTTGCTCATCTGGCTGCCACTCCATCCACCTCTCAAATACCTAGAATTAGAAAATTAAAATTTTTACCATAATGTTTTAGTAATATCCCTCAATTGATTATGAAGATAACAACTTGCCTGTCTGGCTCCAGCAACATTCTCCAACATCTCTTCCATGTAGGTGTATTTATACCAAAATTGGGAAACCCTTGGTAAGATGGTGACAGCTCTATCCCACAAGTTACGGGCATGATTCACTTGCCTGTTTCTCATCTCCATTTCAGTGTATTTCAACCTGTAAAACAAAAAATACATGCAGTTGAACATTGAATCTCCTCCTTTTTTCAAGTTGGCTAAAAAGGCAACAAATACTGATAACTTTATTAAGTCAATGCTGTTCCAATAGTAGAAAGTAAATGCTTGGTCTAAGGCTACCATCATCACTTAGTGTGGTCAACAAACAAAGTAATTTTAACAATAAAAATCATTGTATCTTCAAAATTAAATATAGGATAAAATTTTCTTACCATAGGGTAACATTTCTGTGGTCAACGTCCAGGGCCCGCTCATAAATAGAGCGAGCTCTTTGCACTTGCTTCTGTGATTCCTCCCACTGGGCATACTTGAGCCAATTTCCAATAACCTATAAAATAAATAAACATTAGAATTGTACATTATAGTAATTTAAGACTATATTATTTTATAATTAAGCTTACAAGTCGATTTTTTCTAATATTGTCCTCAAAAGCCTTTCGTTTACGATGCTGGTAGTCCCTCAATTCCTCTGGATCAGAGATTTTTTGCTTCGGCGGAGGTGGCAAAATTTCTAAGTCTCTTTCTTTAGCTTCGCGAAGAAGTTGTTCAGCTGTAATTTGTATCTCAGCTGGAGCTTTGTTCTTGACCTACAATGTAAAATATTTGTTAGTACATAAAGCTTTCAAAAGGATAATGTAATGAAAGTTTAAAATCATTACCTTTGCCACTTTGGGCATTTTTGTAGCTTTTCCCTCCATAGTAATTATTTATATAACAATACCAAACTATGGTGTCCTGTCTTGTTCATTAATTTTGTTCGTAACACCAGTATAATAAGTGTAAATAGAGAAATTAATTAAATAAAAGCACGAGTATCAACTTAGTCTTCAAGCGATAGAGAAGAGAACGACGACGCGTAGGTAGGTTGTCAATTTTGACACTTATTTGACAGAACTTATTTTTTTATAAGATGTTTTGGCTTGGAAACTGCATCCTTTAAGCCACGTTTATTTAATGTGGTAATAGTCGGAATTTAAAGCGAGAGAGTGAAGATGTTCACGTTATTTTCACAACACGATATAAAATATTTTCACACTGTAGTGACTGTAGCTGTAGTCTTAATTAATTGTTATATACTGAATTATCTCAACAAATACAATATTTTTAAGAATGTCAGTTAAGCTACATAGACATTAAGTGTGTGTTTGAGGAGTGACTAGAGCCCAACCAAACCATAGCGCTGCCAGCTAAACTGCGAGACGGGCAAATTTTCTCTCAAACAAACAAAGAAAATATATATTTATTAGAACGTTTTCACATTATCCGATCCGATATCGGTATCGGACGACATCCGATAGCCAACACCATGTGCTGCTTTCACAATAAGGTAACGTCAGCTGTCAGACAGACAGAAAGAAACGTCAAAATAATAAAAAAGCATTGGTAGGGGGGCTACTACAAAATTCGAAAAACAAAGTTAGCATTGTATCGTCCCTTTCACTCTCGTATTAAATAATATTAGTGTCAGCGGGACGGCAAGATACGAAGTTCGAATTTTGCATTACGATCGTATGATAGGATAGTATATTGTTGAAACATGGTTACTTCTTATTAAATAATTATAAAAGTTTTATAAAGTAATTTGATTTCGTAAAGTAATTTGAACACCGTCATTAAAGAAAATACTTACACTAATATGTACAAGATGATTTCTCCTTACGTTCGCAGTGCAATTCATAAACACAAATCATGTAAGAAAAATAACTAAATTTAAAACAATTTACATATCTATCGGCTTCTAATTACAATACTATCACTGTTTACAGTTATTTCAGTCAGTCTACGCTTCACCAACAAGACAAGTTTTAATTCAAACCAGGATTCGGAATTTAATTTGTTTGAACATTTAAAGCAAGTCATTGAAAACCACAACCAAAACTGGCCCCAAGTGAAAAATACCTTAATAAGCTCACAAGGAAGAATAAATAACAAAAACATTGATGCCATAATGCTCAAATTAATGGTTACTAATAAGAAACTGGATACGGCTCTATCATTCGCAAGCTATTTAGACAAAACTGAATCATTATCACTTGGTGCTACTAATGGTTTATTAGGCCTTTACTATGAAATCGGAAGAACCAAGAAGCTATCTGACAAACAGAGAAATTTTATATTGGAAAGTTATGGCAATCTCTATGATAAGTATAAAATTTTAGACTCAATGACAAGTGAGCGCCTACTACATGCGTTGTGTGCTATAGATGAGTGTGACAAAGCTCTTAAGGTATTAGAGGACATTCACCACACCGGTGTTCCTAGTCATTCTGCTTACAGTAACTTGATAGCAACTTTTTTCAGACTCAACAGAAGAAATGAGGCTGTGAAAGTCATCCAAAGCAGTCTGAATAAAAAAAGGCCTCTCCAATATATTGCTTATGCTGAGTGGATCAACTACATATTAAGAAAATACAAAATGAATAAAACAATTGTTAAGCATTTGGATGAAATTTGTGTGCATATAGCCAGGAACAGTGTTACCATAGATACTGCTACTGCTGAGAAACTATTAGAAGTTTATACTGCAGTTGGATGGAGTACCCAGTTTTCAAAGATACATAAACAAAGGTTTGTATTTTATTTAACTATACAGAATAAGTTTTAATCAATCATGATCAGGGACCAGTTTTTGTAATTCTGTAATTGATAATGGTCATGTTGAAGTTGTTACATAAGACCAAACTTTTGACTATGATTACTTTTATTAAAAAAAAAATACATTTATTGTCACCATGAGCATAAAAGCTAATGATATCCCACTATCCCAGGATCCATTTATACTAAAAGTCCCAGGTTTAGATTCACTCATTAAAGCAGTTAGATTTTTATTTTGTAAATTTATTTTTTTATTCCCTTATTTTTGAGGTCACTCATTTAGTATATATTTTTTCAAATTCCAGTGGCCAGTGCAACTCATGCAAAGAAACATTGCAATGCTTAAAACTGTCAATGGAAGAATTTCATAAACTACAGAATAATATTAAAGAGAAATTGATAGTGGGATCTGATCTATTTTTAAAAACATCACCTGATGAATTGCAGAGATTCCAAAAGTTTATAGAAAAGACTGCTCCATATGACATTGTTTTAGACAGTTTGAATATAGCATTGGCAGTTGGTACACCCAATAGTGTCCAGAGAATATCTTTTTTAAAAGCAGTTGTGGACCAATTTAAAAGGGAAAACAAAAGGATATTGCTCTTAGGCAGAAATCATATGCTGAAATGGCCGAGACAGCCTTTGGATTATTTGAGAAGAAATACATTTAGCTTTTTCACAGACAACTTGTAAGTAAATTTACCAAGTACATACTTAAGATCATTGTTATCCATTTTAAAACATTTCTTTGTTAATGCCAGTACATTCTTGGGCGACCGAACTTTGCGGGGCGTCTTGCGAGTTTTATTTCTACCATAATAACATGGTGTAGAGCAGTCCCATATCTTATCACATAGCTAAATATTACTAAAGTAATATGTAATCTACTTACCTGGTAAACGATAGAGCCATCAAATACACATTAAAATATGACTGTTAGTCTCTCCAGCGCAAAAGTCATTTGTGCGCATAGACCTTGATCTGGTCATGTTCCTTTACATAGGTTTGCGCATTTAATGAGAAAGGCAGAGTCTCCAAATTGTGCTGAAGATGTTTACCACTTATTAATGGAGTTTGTAAGGACTCGAGCCAAGAGGAATATGTTTTACTCAATTTGGAATGTCGATATCTTAAATGTTGGTATTTTCCAAGCCATATTGTCAGAGCCCTGGTCGCAGGCTGCTAGATTTGTATACGGATTTTTAGATAAGTGAGTAGACAGATTTGTGGTAGACATTTGTTTGAGTACTATGTAAGAGAATCCGCGCGCAGGTTTGCCACTCTGTGGCAGGGGATCCGGTGGTATGGTTTGGAGGACATGTTATGTCACTCTTGGCTCGAGTCGTTTCTCATTTAAGTCGTATGGCTGTTGTGGTGTTTTTATAGTTAAAGCCTTTGGGAACTGACATGTTCATTATCTTTTGATCAAAGTTCCATAATAAATAAAGATTTAAAAAAATATGACTATCTACGGCTGCAAAATATTGATAAATCAGTTTTCTAGAGGTACTTAAAATACTCTTAACTCCATATTTTCGTCGAAGCCGACCCTGTAGCCTGTCGCTAGGGATGCGTAGGATATTGTATAATGTTTCACACGACACAAGACATTACCTTACGTAAATTTAGCCATTTATTGTTCCCGTTGAACTTCTTACTTTTTAGTCCGTACATGCAGATAGCCTGCCAAATCATATATTTTTGTGGATATTTGCTGGCCATCTTGTGTTTGTATTTTTCTTTGACATTGTCCCTATTGTTAGCAACAAAATATTCTTGCCGAGGAATCTGATTAAAATCAGCCACCACATATGTTTCATCGTCCATTTACGTTGCAGTAAAATTTTGTGAAGAAGCTGTATATAATTTTCTGGCCCGTGTCCTGGCTGTTCTCTGTTTTTCGGGATTTTGATCTGGTACTTTCTGGACCTTTTACGAAACTTATTGAAATTAACAAAAATGTTCTGCTAAGTACATACATACATAGTCAAAGTACCGTAACTAACCCTTACTTCTTTCTCTAAAAAGGTTGCCTGGAAGAGATCGCTCTAAAGCGATAAGGCCGCCTACCTTGCTTACCTTGTAATTTTCTTTGTGTACTTGTTTTCTGTATCGCTTACTATTTCTGGTGTACAATAAAGAGTAATTGTATTGTATTGTACCGTCAGACTCACCCATAGAAAATAAAACGGATAACTCGATCAAGTCTTTAATTGACCCCCGTCGCCGTGGCGTGTGCTTCGAGAGGAAGGGCTACGAATTAGTCCGAAACATGTCGAGCTAAACTCAAGTAAAGGTGTGAGTTATCTGGTCTATTTCACTATGGTAGAGCAGTTCCTTCGCGTCCAGAGGACCAACGGATTGATCCCTAAACTTTCAACATTTTTTTCATCAGATCTCAAGATGATCCATACTTCATCACAGCAGCGATTCTCAGTGGTCCTCACACTGATATAGTTTCGAAGGATCTACTCCGTGGCCATATGTTTCTGCTGCAGGATGAAGAGTTGAGACACATCTTCAAGCGGTGGCAGTGGCAACATCAGTGGATGGTGTTTGCTAACAAAGGAAGACCCCAGATATTGGTAATTAATTTTAGTTGGGTGACTGACTTAGCCGCCTTAAAAGGCTTAATAATCATATTAATTAATAATCATCAATCACAATACACACCAATTACAATAATCAATGATGAAAAAAGGTGCAAGATCTCAATCTAATCTAATCTAATCTATTTATCAGTTGGTGATTAAAAAAAGAACGTGTAATTAATATAGCCTCCGTGTTTAAAATTTATTTATGTACATAACTGAATGAATGAATTTTAAACATGGAGGCTATATTTGGGCGTTACGGGGCCTATGTTATTAACAATCTATGATGACCCCATACTGAGTATATGTTGCTTAGAAGCAGGGCTCTGCTAATACTGAATTCTCATAAATACCTGCAAATTTATACGGAACCCTCGCTGCGTGAGTTCGACTTGCACGTGACCAGTATTTATTTTTATGTATATTATCTAAGAACTGCGTCGATCATGAACAAATTAGTTTTTTTGTTTTTGGTTTTATCCCATCTAAATTTACAGGAAAAAATCCACTGCAGGTGCAAATATGTTTTTTTTTTCTTTTTATTGACTTAAAAAAATTCAAAAAATTCAGTTCAACTGTGGTTCAACGTTATTAACCTTTTGAACGCTACAGTCGGCAACACGCGACTGCAGAAAATCGTGCCATAGGAGCGACGTCGGTATTTCGTCGCCAGTTCAAAAGGTTAAATAGTGATGATATTTGAAATATTAAGTATACCTACCTAGAAATAAATTCTTTTAAAAAGTAAAAAGTTTAAAATTATGTTTTCAGCCACCTCTTAAGTTCACGCCGTTTGCTCAAAAACTCAACGACGGCTGGCATCTACCCTACGAGAAAGAAGCTCAGAGCACTGGACAAGTCAACATCGGCGTACCTGACTTGACTAATTGGCTGTGTTTAAGACCTAAGCAAAATAAATGAAATATTTATAAAAAACTTGTTTTGATTTACACAGAGAGAAATATTTTACGGGATACAAAATTCGTACAAAACAGACGTAGATGCGAATTTTCAACTGTTCAAGATAAATGCGAAAAACTTATTTTTTGATCGATTTTTGACCGTCCTTTGTCAATAAGTAATTTTTGGAAGAAATGCATTTAGGTATGTCATTGTTGTTTTACAGGGGCGAATTAGTGTTTTCACTTCTCATGCTCTAAAAGTAGGTCAACATAGCTTTACGTGGCGGGAGTAAAGTGAGTACTTTAGACCCTAGGGAGTAAAAGTAATTATATTTTTAATTTACTTCGAGTGACTTAGATAAACGCAAACAGCCAGTGCTGGGCACAGGCCTCCTCTCAGAACAAGAGGGCTTGGGCGATAGTTCCCACGCGGGCACAGTGCGGATTGGGAACTTCACACGCACCATTGTTAACAAATAATGATTCAACCGTATCATATCTGAAGGAGCCCAAACTTGGTATGTTTTGAAAATGAGTTTAATTTTAATTTAAAATAAGTGACTGAAATATATTGATGTGATATATTTTGAGAATCCGCTTAGTAAGCCCTTTTTTTTTTTTTTATATGGTATAGGGGGAAAACGAGCAGGCGGATCGCCTGATGGTAAGCGATTACCGTCGCCCATGGACACCTGCAACACCAGAAGAGTCACAAGTGCGTTGCCGGCCTTTAAGGTAGGAGTACGCTCTTTTCTTGAAAACTTGAAGGTCATAGCGGTCCGGGAATACCGCAGGCGATAGCTCATTCCAGAGTTTTGCTGTGCGAGGCAGGAAATTTCTGGAAAAACGCACAGTAGAGGACCGCCAACCATCTAAACCTTTCATTAGATACCACACACGATAGGCTTCAGAACATTTTTTTTTCCTTTAGGTACTTACAAAAAAAGATGACGTCGTAACTCCTCTCCTTTTTGTATTTTTTTTCGTGCTACGGGTCAAATTGATTCGTATGTCCTAAAGATCAATCGTTCTGATTTTCATGCTTTTAGCACCATTTGCAGCTTTTTAATTAATTAATTTATATTTTACTCGCGGCCTCTTGGGTCGCGGGCCCGTGGAATTTTGCCAGCCCTGCCACCTGCCACCCTATAGTTACGCCACTGCAGTTAACTGTAGGTACTTATTATACCTTCGCGGTTATAAAACTTTTTTCTTTAATTTTGATGGGTTGGTAACTAATTGTCACTTGTAAATAATGAATTCATAGCCATCAGGAATCATGAAAATTTAGCAAAATCGTAGTGTTTATTTTTATCGTTATCAAAATTTAAAATTCATGTGTTAGTTGATTTGCTACGTTTCTGGTATTCAAAATTTTCAATTGAGTAAAGAACAATTTTGCGAATTAAACAAAAATGCCTAAGTTTTCTAAGAAAAAATCAGCAACGGATAGCAAGCCGCAGAGCAAGTCTGATCTCAGTACCAAGTCGGACCAAAGTGTAAGATTTAGAGGTAACAATAATTACAACCAAATTCTTAACATTATTAATTAAGTTATATTCTCAATATTATTTAATAGATGATGCGAGAAATCCAGCTGATCAGTCCAGCCGTTTTAGCGTGAAGGAGTGACAAACATACATCATACGCATACAAGCACGCACTCATACATTTGCACATTTATAATATTAGTCATATCTGCAATTAAACTAAACACGCACCATCTGAAACTTAGTACAGTCACCAGCACCAATATCTGACACAACAAGCGTGCATAAATATCTGATACGACTCTATTTCTAGGGCCGAAAGGACGTGTCAGATATTTTTGCACGCTCTGCTGTGGCAGATATTAATGCTGGTGACTGTACGTATAATAGGTAGACATACCTACCTACTTGCTCTTAAAAGTGTATTCTACGTCCTACTCTAGGTATTCAACTACTTCTATCGTTTTCTTCTTCTGTTTTCTTATGACGACAGCGAGTAATTAAAATCTTCGCACAGCGCCACGTGAGAAGCACCTAAATAAAAATTCATGATTATTGAATTTACTATTTACTCGCGGTATACCTACTCGTACTTCAGAGTTCAGACACTTTAATTTGGAATTCTTGGGTTTCATTCCCATGGAAATTATATACATGAAGGTTTATAGAACATGAATTTCGAAAAACTCCGAGGTGCGAGCCCGGGCTTCAACTTACCATCCTCTGCTTGAGAGGCCATTCAAACCACTAGGCCACCGCGGCCCTATGCCCTATTGCTAGCTATTGTACATTGCTATAGGATAGGTAAACATTGCTCTCCCAGACCAAAATGCGAAGCCTTCGAAGACTTCAAAGAAGCAGCAGCGCAACATGGAGCGAGTGGAATTGTTAGCGAGGCCGACGGCCCGGCGCCTGCGCTCGCTGTGGGATGAGAAGTGTGCCCTGTTGCCTCCGGACCGGCGGGACAAGATCAAGAGCGCGCTCGAAGAGGACTACTTCTTGAGTCCTGAGTAAGACCCGAGTTGTTAGTCTTTTTAGCGTGAAAGCTCGTTGAAGAACAGGAGTGCGTCGTCCTAAGACCTGACCGCCTGACAAGATCGAGTGCAATCGAAGAGGGTCTTGAGCGCTAGACTCTAGTTGAGGTTCAGAACCTACCTACTTCCAATACAAAGGGGTAAAAGCGAATAAAATGCCATTAGTCATAGCGAGTACAAAAGTAACGGAAAAGTCCCTCTACACTTACATTTGGATGAATTACATGATACTTAATTTTCAGGGGTAAATTGTAAAAAAAAGACGGTTCGGAATTACTGCTCTAGGCTACCGCCCGGCTGTTGACAAAATTCTCAAACAATCGAAGTGGATTAATCCTTGAGGTTTTGAGTAAGACTCTGTTGTTAGATACCTAGGGGTCATCTCAAGAATCTGCTCGAAGTGTCTAAGCTTTTTACGGGACGGGAAGATAGGTTATTCAGGATTGTGTTGAGCTTTTTACTTGGTAACTTTATTGCTTAAAACATAGGTTATCTGTTACCATGACCCTCAGGTGTCTCAAGAGTCGTGTCAGGTGGTTAATAAAGAGTATTTGGATTGCAATAGGCAAACGGAGCAATACTTCCAAGCCCTGAACGAGTCATCCAAGCGCTGGTCGGGGCCTGGCGGGATGGTAAATCGCAAGGAGCAGGCCGACAAGGCGCGTGAGTTGCGCCAACGGCAGAAGTGGCTCGTCAACTTCAGTGCCCAGGTGAACAAAAATAATAATTTATTGAATCAGGCGTTACTTTGCAGATGTCCATATCAATGAACTAAAAGAATTTCTTTGCTCAACCGCGACCGTTTATGCAAGATATGCATGTTCATGCAGTTCCTCTCCCTCCACACTGTAAGAACACACACAAATCACACAAACACATCTATCACCACCACCACACTACACTGACGCGTTTCGAACTCAACCAGAGCTCATCTTCAGAGCAACACAACTGTACACTATAATAATAATAATAGTAATAATACATTCATTTATTTCGGGCAACTTGGCCCATACAATAAATACCTTACAGACTAACATAAATATTTATAATCAATAATATTTAAAACCCAGACCACCACTATGCTACCTGATGTTAGACTAATAAACAAACCACAACAAAAACAAAACTACAACACAAAAATAATATTATGTTGCTCCCACACTGGCTGTTAAGTGTTATATAACGTTATAAAACATTTGAAAATAAGATGAAACGGTTCGAGAAAAGGTAGGTTATAACAGCCAGAGAGCACATTAGATAGAATAGGCTAGTGTCTTAAAAAATCTAATACAACCTAAGTGCATTAGTTAGATTTTCCTAACAAAACGGACACCATACCATATTTTGGGGACACATCTGTAGTCCCTGTTTTTACAGCTCGGAATCATGGACTGTCTAAGTGTCTACCTCCCCGTCTCGTATGTCATCTACTAGGGCCACTGGTTGTAATTGACTCTGTGCCTACTCTTTGTTATTAGGTGGCTTACCGTCTGTGCGACTACATATCGAAGGGTCAGAAAGAGATGCTCGTTTCCAACAGACTCCGAAGTATTGCAGACGTCGTCTTGGAGAGAGTGGCTGAGATATTAGGTTAGACGTTAATTAAATAGGTACAATTAATTAATGTGTTTGTGTGTTTTGTTTATTTTCTTTTGTACAATAAAGAGTTTACATACATACTCGTACAAAAATACTTAATCCCTCATAGTTAAACAATATAAAACTATGATTAGTTTTATGTTTTGTTTTTGTTTGTCATGTGCGGAATTACATTTGAAATTTACCACGAGTTTTCCGGTGAAGGAAAACATCGTGAGGAAACCTGCACAAACCTGCAAAGCAATTCAATGGTGCGTGTGAAGTTACCAATCCGCACAGGGCCCGCGTGGGAACTATGGCCCAAGCCCTCTTGTTCTGAAAGGAGGCCTGTGCCCAGCAGTGGGACGTATATAGGCTGGGATGGTATGGATTAATTGTGTGGTAGCGTATCGAAATTAGTGGGGCTTGGACTTTTGCACCCCTCTTTTTAGGGTTCCGTAGCCAAATGGCAAAAAACGGAACCCTTATGGATTCGTCATGTCTGTCTGTCTGTCTGTCCGTCCGTATGTCACAGCCACTTTTTTCCGAAACTATAAGAACTATACTGTTGAAACTTGGTAAGTAAATGTATTCTGTGAACCGCATTAAGATTTTCACACAAAAATAGAAAAAAAAACAATACATTTTGGGGGTTCCAGTGGGGGTTCCCCAAACTTAGAACTGAAACGCAAACATTTTTTTTTTCGTCAAACCCATACGTGTGGGGGTATCTATGGATAGGTCTTCAAAAATGATATTGAGGTTTCTAATATATTTTCTTTCTAAACTGAATAGTTTGCGCGAGAGACACTTCCAAATTGGTAAAATGTGTGTCCCCCCCTGTAACTTCTAAAATAAGAGAATGATAAAACTAAAAAAAATATATGATGTACATTACCATGCAAACTTCCACCGAAAATTGGTTTGAACGAGATCTAGTAAGTAGTTTTTTTTTAATACGTCATTAATCGTAAAGTAAAGGAAACTTATATATTATGTTACTTGCTGCTACGGAACCCTTCATGGGCGAGTCCGACTCGCACTTGGCCGCTTTTTTATTTCTTCCCTAGTTCAACTTGTTACGCTCCTCTTTTCTAGAACAAAAATAATGTTATATGTTCTTCAGGCGAACCCAAACCGTCCCGGACTCACCCCGGCCGCCTGGCCCGCTTCATGGTGGCCATCTCCGACCGCATAGCGGTGTGGATAGAGAACGCCGTGTACCGCGCCGACGCCCTGGAGCCCCTGGAGGCCGGCCATTCCGACGAACACATGCGGTTGGACAATGAGAAACCGCTTATATGCTGAGGTAAGACAAGCAAGCAGCAGCAGAAGTTCTAAGACTGGACAATAGATTTTCTAGATGGGTAAATTTTTTTAGGGGGCATCGAGCTTCTTTTTTTTATTTTATTTTACTGGATGGCAAACGAGCAATCCTGATGATAAGAGCATAGACACCTACAACACCTGCAGATGCGTTGCTAGAGGCTGGGATACCTCAAGTGCCAGTAATTTAGCTGTCTCTCCACCCGAAACACAACAGTGCAAGCACTGCTGTTTGGATTAGCAAGATAGCAATCGGACCTTGGTCCTACCACCTGCAAAAGCGCTAGCGCTAGGTAATCATGGCACTCTAATGTGGATATCGTGGAATCACGGACTTGTGAATGTAATAGGGGGAAGGGCGGGTTTATACTGTATACTAGCCTGTTACCCGCGACTCCGTCCGCGTAGAATTCGTTTATCGCTATCCTGCGGGAACTATGCAATTTTCCGGGATAAAAACTATCCTATATCCTTCCCCGGGACTCAAACTATCTGTGTACCAAATTTGTTTTGACGTGATTGAGTAACAAACAGACTTACAAACTTTCCTATTTATAATATTAGTGGGAAGTAAAATATTAGGGTCGATCATTTTGATACCATCTCTTTCTTTGACTGCGGTTTGTGTTGGTTTTGTGGTGACAGTATTGTACCTACTTACATTGATTTAGAAAAAAAAACATGCTTCTATCTAAATTTACGTTTTTAGGGTTCCGTACCCAAAGGGTGCCAACGGGACCCTATTATTGAGACTCCGCTGTCTGTCTGTCCGTCCGTCTGTCACAGGGCTTCTCTTAAGCCGCAAAAGTTAAATACTTGAAATTTTCACAGATTATGTTTACTGTGGCCGCTATTACAGCAAATACTAAAAATAAAATAAAGTTACAAATAAAAGGGGGTCGTCATACAAGAAACCTGTTTTTTTTCAGCGTTTTTTTGGTTGCTAGGCGTTATTAGCCGTTATTAAGGCGACCAAGTCGCTTAGCAACGGCTAGCTATGTCGTTTGAATATTTACGAGTACCTTTGAGTTTGCGATTTAAATGATATTTATAAAAATTTCGATAATATAATATAGTGACTGTCTGATTGAGTGTTTTATTCGTTTTTGTGCAAAATTAATAAAGCAATTTATGAACCACAAACCTCAATGAAGACAACTTTGATAAAGCGCTCGCCAAATCCACACCGTATTAATCACCATGTTTACCTATTGTTTTTTAAACTAAATAAATCATACTAAGTTTCTAACACTATATATTTACATGGTTTATAATACAGTTTAAAATTTATTCACATTACTTTACTAAGTCCGCCGAATTTCTCGCGAATGAACCGCGCTGACAGCCTTTTTTTTTGAGCCGCGCGCAATGGTTTCAGAAACAAACAGCCAGAACCAAAGAGGATAAGAATTTAAATTGTTTTTTATTCGAAATACTTGCACAAGTGCTTACATTTCGGCGATATTTTTAGACCCTTTTCTTTAGCTTGCCCTGTTTGTTTATTTATTTATTTATTGTTTGTTTGGGTCAAATCTTGGAAGCTAAATTTGACCCACTTCCAGTTGTCCGATCGACTTGAAATTTGGCATGCCTACTTATGTAAATTTGGTGACAATACAATAATCTGGTAGTGACATCTTGGTGGTCCTGCCAGGATGCATTATATTTATTATGAATATGCATTATTTATTTCTGCATTATATTTATTTGCAGTGTAATGGAACTATGTTTGCTCGGGTGGAATCTTTCAACTCAAATTTGAAGTGGATATTTTCAACCGATTGAGCTGAAATTTTACATTTTACACGCATGTATAAATCCGATGACAATGCAATATTATTATAACATGGAGTTGATCTGATGATGAAGCTAGCGGGTGACCATAGGAACTCTATGATAAACGACACGACCGCATCGAGTTTGGACTCGTTTGATTCGTCTTGACAAGTACTTTGGTAACCAGGGGCATAAAGTAGGTACAGTCAGCAAAAAAAACTTTTATTAGAAGAATTTTAAGAAAAACTTTTACCGAACTGTTTACGGAACCCTTCATGTACGAGTCCGACTCGCACTAGACCATTTTTTTACGATCAGAAAGCATTGGTCCGCGGGGCCCCTAGACGGGTGGGGCCCGTAGTATTTGCTACTCTTGCTACGTGGCTAATCCGCCACTGGGCTTAAGATAGGTTGCTCAGAACGCGCGCGTTTTGCGGTATTATCTACGTATTGCTAAAACCAATACATCTTTTAAAAATACAGCTTGTTTTCGCGATAGAGAACGTAAAACTCGTGCCCTGTCGTGCAATATTTACCTACGCCGTAATAAGGGTTTATTTTACAAGCTTTTATTTAACTTGCAATGCCGGCCAATTTGACGAGCAGAATGCGGCTGGACAATGAGAAACCGCTTGTATGTGGAGATAAGGAGAGGTATGTTACAAATAAGTAATTTCTGAGATATTTCTCACCGGAGTTGGCAGTGGCGGCTTCGCGCGCTCCTGTGTTAATGACAGAGAGCGCTTCGAACTTGAGCCCCGAGCCCGACTTAAGCTCTACTCCGATTCTAGCGGCACCAACCGACTACCTGCGAAGGTAATTGGAACAAAGCTAGGGGCTCCCAATCTTTTCAATACTGCCACTCCTTTTATAGGTTAAAATTGTTTTGCGACGCCCTTAAATAAATAAATACTTAAATAAATTAATTAATCAATATCACGGGACAATTCACACCAATTGACCTAGTCCCAGAGTAAGCTAAGCAAAGCTTGTGTTATGGGTACTAAGCAACGGATAAATATAAAATTATATAGATAGATACATACTTAAATACATATTAAACACCCAAGACCCGAGAACACACATTCGTATTTTTCATACAAATATCTGCCCCGACACGGGTATCGAACCCGGGATCTCAAGCTTCGTAGTCAGGTTCTCTAACCACTAGGCCATCTGGCAGTCAAGATTTATTTTCTTATAAAAGAAAATAAACGTATGTAGCTCTTGATATACGTGTCGGGAGCTATGCGTATGCATTCATATCTGCCGCAGCGGAGCGTGCAAAAATATCTGACACGTCCTACCGGCGTCAGAAATATGTAGAGTCGAATTATTTATGAACGCTTTGTTGCGTCAGATATGCTAGTGACTGTACTACCGCTTGGCGACGCCCCTTGGGAAGTTGGGAGAGTTTGGGAACTCCTGTTATAGTTCATTTCTTTCGCTCTAGCAAATATTTCAACGAACAAGACATTGACGTATAGTTAAGGTACCTTACGGCTGCTTACGGCACTAGACTGGCTGTTTGGAACAAACCGCGCGGCGCATCAATCATCAATATTATTTTGACACAACCCCTGGCACGGACGTCAACAAACTATAATGAAAGATTCAGAAATGCGCGCTGTGAACAAATTTTGTGCACCGTTTGATGTAAGAAACATGCAGTCTATACAGTTTAATACATCAGTGGTGAGTCTATACATAGATGTCGATGGAACAAGGCGATGTAGAGCGAGCATAACACTAAATAATATATCTGCTTGCTTCAAGTATAACATCGTTACTCGCTTTATAATTTGATTAAATAGAAAGTATTATCTTAATAATAGGAGAAAAGGAGAAAACAAAGATGTGACGTAATGCTTACGTGTTTGTTTTGGTTGTAATAAATTGCATTACATTCAAAGAAAACTAATATTATATGTTCTTTCTCGGGTCATGGCTGTTTAATATGTATTTAAATATGTATCTATCTATATAATTATATTTATCCGTTGCTTAGTACCCATAACACAAGCTCTGCTAAGCTTACTTTGGGACTAGGTCAATTGGTGTGAATTGTCCCGTGATATTTATTTATTTTATTTTATAAACAATTAAACGAGTAATTTACGAGTATCTATATATATTTTTTCATAATGAGGTCTCAGAGTCAGCGTATTTATTATTGAAACAGTAAAATCCAAAAGATTCGTTATTCCTGCCTAGATAGTGTAAAGTGGAAAATAAAAACATACACCTAAGTACAAGCTTACACTCGCTACTCTCCTCTGTTGCAAAATGACCTATCCCGTGGGGATTTCATAATCCGCTTTATCTCTTGACTACACCATAACGGGAACCTCTATGAAAAATGACAACTTTCTAGGTCCAAGTTGGCCGGGCGTTGATGAGTCAGTCAGTCAGTCAGTAACAAACAGGTACTTTTTTATCCATTAGCTAGCTGTTGCCCGCGATTTTGTCTGCGAATAAAATGATAAAATGTATGATAAAGGTATTTAAACTGGACTGTTAATAATTTCTTGTATTTAAATATGCAAAAAATCATGACAATCCGTTCAGTAGTTAAGGCGTGAAAGCGAAACAAATAACCTGCCTTTCGAATTTATAATATTAATAGGAGTAATAAGGATATTATGTTATGGTAAACCAATGCTCGTGAAGATCTTTAGGAGAAGCCTATTCGAGCACTAGACGCCTTACGATATGATGATGGTGATAATATTAGGTTTCTTAAGCTTGAAAATATGTACAGCGTTTGTGACGTTATAAGATCATACTATGTTCATATTTTTTACATTTCATTGCTCAGAATTGTTATAGAGTAGGAACGATGGTAAGAGGTTATTAAAAATGCACGATGAATTAGTCAACATATTGAAGGTAATTCAAATTGCTCATACAAAGTATTGTTGAATGACTAAATAATGAGAAACGCCTACATTATGTATGATCCAGTTTTACGGCATAGATTAACCATTGGTTTGATTATAGACGGCAATTGTATCCTTTGTCAATCTGTAAAATTAACTAAATATGGCGTCGAAAGTTTACTTCTGAACGTGATTTTTAATAAAGTATTGTCATTTTTTATAGTACCTGGTGGGTGTAGACACAGTTAAATTTGGCAATGCTTAGTTACAAGACATATTTGGAGAGTAATAATTTTGGAATATTTTGGTTCTAATACCCACATACTTTTAGATTCGTGTAGAGGGCAGCAAAATATAATAATTAAAATAATTTCGAGGAACGTTTCGATCAGCTTTAAGCTTGGAACTTTATTCGATTCTAATCCGTAATAAAAGACGTCCACTGCTGAAGGCCCCTTAGAACGCCGCAATGAACGATAACTCGGCACTTGCATCCACCGGTTGCCCGCAACTCTCACGATTAGTCCACCTAGTGGGAAGCCAGCCAACGCTTCGTATTCCGGTTCGTGGTCGCCACTCGAGGACTTTTCTCCCCCAAAGGTTATCTGCGTAACGGTTATCGGTTATCACACTTATCACCAATATACCTAAGTATAAACTATTATTTCTCTTATTATCTCAGCTGCAACAAAAAATAGATTCATTACGTGCCATCGATAGCAGGTACGCTATTGTAAGACTTAAGCCTTACTTCTGTCTTATTTAAGACTTAAAAAACAGTTGACGATACAGTATTTTAATGAACTTATCACAATCTGGGATTGATTAATCGGTTACTTATTCAATTGAAAAGGTGACAATATCGCCATATTGAGATAGATGGTGCCACTTTTTATCTTAGGTATTTCTATTAGTTATTCATAAAAGCCTGACCTTTGGAGGTTCTAGCTAGACCTTGCTGCACTACCTGGACTAGGTGACCTTCTGAGGGCCCTATATATGCGGTTGTCTTCTGTACTAAGATGTAGTTTGCACTCAGAAGGCTTCCGAGCAGTTCTAGTGAGATCTATTTCGTTGACAAGATGAAATACGCCGTAAGTATTATTTTACTTTTTTTAAACTGAAATGTCCCTATGTGTCGCACAGACGTAGCTGTGGTGCACGATAATTGGTAGCGGAGGATCGAAATAAAAATATATATGGCCCTTATTTTCGTTTGGATAATTAATGGTAGGTACATTTAGGGGCTGTTTCACCATCCATTGATTTAGTGTTAACTGGCGGTTAGGTGTGATGCCGTCTCTATTTGTTTTGTTGGAATAGACGGAGACGGCATCACATTTAACCGTCGGTTAACGCTAATCAATGGATGGTGAAAAAGCCCCTTAGTGTCAAATTCTGGCCAAATTATTTTTTAATATTCTTTGTTGTGAACACCACAAATCAGTACAGTAAATCATTTATTGTGTATGAGTAGCGAGACTGCTTCGATGTATGTTATTTATTTTTAGAAGAAAAAAATATTATGTTAAACCATGTTGAACGCACGGAGAACAGATGGCTGTTTGCGCCGAAAAGTTCACGAATGGAGACCTCGGATCGGCAAGCGCAGCATAGGTCGTTCACCAACGAGCTGAACGGATGACCTGGTTAAAGCCGCGGGTTCACGGTGGATGAAGGCCGCGCCAACCGAGGCACCTCGAGATTTATGGGGGAGGCCTATGTCCAACAGTGGACGTCCTACGGCCGATAAGATGATGATGAATGAAACCATGCTGTTGTTGACAGGTGTTTTTCCTCGTGTGCCTGGTGGCGATGGCGGCCGCAGCCCCGCAGATCATCCCCTACCCCGGATTCATTACTACTGGCGCCAGGGTAAGATATCATGATTAAATACAGCCATAGCGTCAAATATTTGTATACATCGATCTTATGGTTAGTAGCGTAAAGGTGTATAGATATTTTCGACGCCTTAGTAAGGTATATACAGGGTGCTCGGCGCATGGACCGTCAAATTATTTTGGGATATTGTTGAAGTCATTTGCTGTTTTTTCAACTTTACAATTGGTAATTTTGTGGAATTAAAAACCTCGTATGTCCCGTTAAGACTATCAATTAGAATAAAAACTATTATTTGAACAAGCATGTATTATCAAGTATTATATACATTTTTATTTTTATTTTAGGTACATTAATAAAAAAGAGAGAAAAGTTTAAAAGGGGGATTTCGGTAATTTTGAGAAACAACATTTAAAAAATCATATCTCCAAAACCGTGATCCTTAGGACCCAAGGCCCAAGGGTGAAAAGATAGCAAATGTCCCCAACAATATCCCAAAAAAAATTGACGGTCCATGTTTAGGGCGCTATTATATTTATGCCCTTGACTGAACACGAAAACATTTAATTAAATTAAGAAAATTTCGGGGAAAACCTCCAACATTAATTCCAAAGTTTTATATCTCAAAAATGGCTGCACCGACTTTATCAAACATAACTAAGAACTATCGCAAGTAAACTCGCTTTCACATAAAACAAACATATCAAAATTGGTCCATCCATTTGAGAGTTACTCATTCTGAAAGAAGGCTTATGCCCAGCAGTGGAACATATACGGGGCGTAGTTAAAACAAAATTGTTTCTCAAACTGTAATGTAAGAACAGATAACAGTTGGGGGAGAGAAGTTCACGAGTGGCGACCGCGAACTGGAAGACGAAGCGTTGGCAGGCCTCAGAGTGTTAATTGCGGGCAACCGGTGGATGCACGTGGCGAGTCGTAGTTCATTGTGGAGTTCTAAGGTGGAGGCCTTGGTTCAGTAGTGGACGACTTCTGGCTGGTGATGATATTTCTCGGATCCTCTCTAGCTCTCGATAAGAAAAGTTTTGCTCCAGTTTTGCATATCCAAAATATTTTTCTTCATAGACTTTGGTGACTGGACCAACTGTCGTCAACGGCTTCCCTGGCACCGTCCCCGTTGGCACCTACTATGGCACCCACTTCGCGCCAGGGTACTTCGGCGCCTACACCATCTAAACCCCGGAACTACACGTTATGCCCATTGGTTACCCCTGTCCTTGTAAATATTCGTCTCATAAGTCATAATATAACCTACAATAAAATTCTTCCCGTTTAATACTGGTTTTATTTACTTAATACGGTATTTGACTATTTTGTATATGTTTTATAAATTAAAACTACACAATGCCTGTTATCGAATAGAAAAACAATATTTAAGCTACCTTTACAAATAACAAAGTTATAAAGGTTTGAAATTCAAGATTAGACAGAGAAAGACATACTGGCATGTGACGTCACACGCCAGTACCGCCATACTTCTGCATAGAGAAAAGCGTTTGAGAAAGAGACAGTTACATAGATTTTCAAAAAATCACTATAAATCCAATTTTCAACCGATTTAAATTTTCTCTTCGCTGAACACTATCTGTATATCTATATTTTCAAATAATATTAAGATATGGCAAAATCAGGAGTTGTCAAATACCGTACATTTTTAACACCGTGCTCAAGCATTTAATTTCACATTTTAACAGTTTTGTTTTGTTTCCTCGCAATATTGGAGGGTGTAGTTAATGTACGACTTGTTAATGCACGCTTAAATAATGCACGGCCTGATAATCCATTTTTATGTGCACGAATTATCATGTCGTGCATTATCACCCCGTACCTAACTAGCAGGGAATCAATAATGTACGCGCAATAATGTAAGACGTGATAATCCGAAGCATTATGTCTTCCGATTATCATGCCTTACGATTTCCGTGATTGAAATAAAAAAAAAAAACCTAACGAAGGGCGAGAGCGGCGAGCGAGGAGCCTCGCTCGCACGCCCGCCCTCGCCCTTCAGCCTAACCCGGCCGGGTCGGTTCTGCTCCGACTATATCGATCTCGCTCGCTGCGCTCGCTCGATCCGCGGTGAAAAATGTCTATTCATTCGAATCGCTTGGATTCAGATTATCACGTCGTACATTATTGCGCGTACATTCCGAGTTGTACATTATTGTTTCCCATATTGGAGAAAAGCACTATTATATTCTCGGCGGAAATGAAAATTCGTGGATTCGTGACATTTATTCAAACTCAAACTCAGTCTTTATTGCGCTAAATGTCATAAGATCTTAAAAGTATGAACGTTCAACATTTACCCTGTTAGGGCACAGCAATATACAAATAACTACTAAATTCTCTCTAATATAGTAATAATGCATAATATAATATATTTTCCATTTATTGCACAAAATTATTTAATATGAGTAGTAGTGAAATATCATTGACAGACACCAAACTTTAACATTTGCATAATTATAATAGCGGATTGTATAAAAAACTTCGTTATGTTCAAAATATTAAAAATATAAATGGTCTATCCGAAACTTTTGATAAGAAATGTTAATAGGTAATTTGGAAGTCAACAATCGCTTTCCTACACCTGTGCGTTACGAAACCTACGTTACCGATTCATAATATAAAGTAACAAATATATGCACGAGTCGCTTTTAATATTTTGAGGTACCTATCTATTGCAGTTATGTGGATCTTACGGAAAAAAAATCCGTGTTGGCTTAATGGTTTGACCTGTGGCCTCTCAAGCAGAGGAACATGGGTTCAAATCCCGGCTCACACCTCTGAGTTACTAGAAATTCCATTTGAAATTTAGCACGAACTTTACAGTGAAGGAAAACTTCCTGAGCAAACCTACACAAACCTGCGAAGTAATTCAACAGTGTGTGTGAAGTTCTCAATCCATACTGGGCCCGCGTGGGAACTACGGCCCAAGCACTCCTTCTGAGAGGAGGCCTGTGCCCAGTAGAGGGACGTATAAATCATGGTATCGGACATGGCGGTGTTATCTATCGCTGTCTCTTGTTACCCCGGGCCTTGAAATAATTTTTGATATTTGTTTGACATCTCTAAGATAAACATTTTTCAATGTGCCGTCAATTTAGTATTGTACCGCATTGAAAATTAAATTAAATTTGTATGAAAAAAAAATTAAATTAACAGTATTCATAAAAAGTAGCAGAACAAAAGTAGCTCAGTTATGCGACTAGAATCGAACCCGCTGGATTTAACGCCCCACGGTCAGAGACTCTTTGTATTCTGTGCAAGACGTTACATCCCACTAATATAATAAATGCGAAAGTTTGTAAGTCTGTTTGTTTGTTTGTTACTCCATCACGTCTAAACTGCTGAACCGATTTAGATGAAATTCGGTATACAGATAGTTTGCGTCCCGGGGAAGGACATAGGGATAGTTTTTATCTCGGAAAATGCTATAGTTCCCACGGGATAGCGATAAACGAATTCTGTACGGACGGAGTCGCGGGTAACGGCTAGTATTATATGTATAATATGTACACTAGAGTCTATCTTTTACTTTTTGTTTTGATTTCGGTTGGCAATTTTCATCTAGAGTCTATTCAATTAGATACTTAATTATTTCTAGTGTCTAGATTCTAGACACAATAAATAATTAAGTATCTAATCGAATACCTACATCCTTTTTGTAACAGATTTGACGGTACCCTAAACCGGCAACACTCCAATTTCATGGCTAAATTAACTTGGTAGTTATTCCATGGTTGTTTTTACTCGGATTATATATACTTTTGTTTATTTCTATTTAGATTTGTTAGAGTTCTACTTAAACCAAAACTGTCAAAAGAGCGGAACTAATTAAAGTAATTAATAAATGTACATTATTGCTTTTTTTTCAAAGACAGTAAAACTACCGTGGTGTGAAACAATCTAGAATTTAAATGGTCGACAAATCGAAAAGAACAGCTGTCCTAGTTTACTTCGTTACTTTCAATTTTATTTTTTAGATTTCTTTATTTATTTTGGTTACGTACTTTTATGCCTTATCTACTTCTGGTTAGCGAGTCTATTTCAAGATATTACTGGCCTACTTTAGAAAGTTCATTTTAAATAGCATTTAATTTGGGATAGAGAAGCGCCAAAAAAAGCTGAGTAAAATTGGTTCAAAAGCGTTATGAGAGCTTTTACAAAATCCTTAGCACTAACCATCTCATAATTTTATCTCCAGCTTATAAGTGTACAGTCGAACAAAAATTGAAAATATTTTTCTCTACTAGCTAGCTCGAAGTCGGTGACTCAGCACGAGCCAGCAGGAGTGGAACAATAGTCGTCTACCTCACCTACATACTATGGATTTTAATCCCTCCTGCTGGGTTGTGCTGAGCCACTGACTTCGAGCTAGTAGGTACCTAGTAAAATATTTTCAAGGGTTTTGTAGTCGGTTTTAGTTTTTGTTAAATATTTTCTTTATTTCTCACTTTTTAGTGATTCATAGCCAAAGTACACCTTGCAACGATTCCATTAAGCCCAAACACTACGCTACGTTGTTTTATAACAGAGTTCCGGTGCCGTCTTTTACCTTCCGGCATCAGCATCCGATCAGTTCGAAAGAATTATTAACTTAAAGCTTCTTCTTAGTCGCTTATCTAGGTATATTAATCATGATCGTTCCGGTTCGTCTCATAAGGAGCGAGTATTACCTACTTAGTTTTGACGAGTTCTATTGGTCATCTACGGTCTTCTTCATCAGGTCCAGTTTACCAAATGATACTTTCTGAATGTAAATACTTATCTTAATGCTAGAATTGCCAAAATCGCCATAGGTGTGCCTATAAAATTTGAGGTTTGCCCTCGATTTCCACCACCTCAGAAGAGTATTCTTTCGAATAAAAAAAGAATTTTGAAAATCGGTCCACAATTGACTTAGTAATCGGTGAACATACATATTTTTTTTTACAAACATTGGAACATAGAACCTCCTCCTTTTTTGAAGTCGGTTGAAAAAGTCATGATACTCATGCTTTAATTTGTTCGACTGTACCTAGGTGTCACTGCTGAACACAGGTCTTCCCTAAGAATAACACTAGTCACGTATTAAGGTCTCTACGCATTAGGCAAAAATATATTCTTTGTTTTGAAAAGTACTACCTACTACTACGAGTACCTATACTGAAGTTTTTTGGTCACATCCCCAGGAATATGAACTCATTGGAGAGATTGGTGGTTCAGGGGCAGGTGAAAGGCTGAGGGCTCGCGGCCGATCACCAACTCGCTGGACTGACCTGATTAAAAAAGCTACTGAGTCCACCATGGTCCAGTGTACTCGCAACGCCTCTAACCGGCAGAAATGGAAGCACATTGCCAAGATGGCTGTCCTCGACAAAGTCTACGACCCGCCGAACATCTCTCCGTATACCTCGTCTGCGCAACCACGACCACTCTGACAAGAGTGTCCAACTAAGAAGAAAAATATGAGACTATGCCCACTAGCTTTTGCAGGTGGTAGGACCTTGTGCAAGGTCCGCCCGGATTGCTACCACCATCTTGCTCGCTAATTCTGCCGTGAAGCAGCAGTGCTTGCACTGTTGTGTTTCGGCGTGGAGAGTAAGACTAAGACAGCCGGTGATATTACTGGCACGTGAGGTATCCCATCTTAGGCCTCTAGGTTGGCAACGCATCTGCAATACCCCTGGTGTTGCAGATGTTTATGGGCGGTGGTGATCTCTTACCATCAGGAGACCCACTTGCTCGTTTTCCATCCAGTCGATTAAAAAAAACCGGCCAAGAGCGTGTCGGACACTTTGTACGGAATATTCCAAGTTTAGGTATATTTAAACCTTAGGCTGCTATTTACTCATAAACTACTAATAATTCTCAAGAAAACTTAACCGTTATAGTTTTTCTTGTAAGTTTGATATACTTACTAAGTACCATCCTGAATTTTTTCAAATTTTTCCACCCGCTGGTTTAGATTTTAGAGGGGGGAGGAAGCTCGATTTTAATAAAAAATTGCATTTTAAAGTTGAATATTTTGCAAACAAATCACTGAATCGAAAAATTGTTTTAGCAACCCCCTAACGGTTTTAAAAGACCTATCCAACGATACCCCACACTACAAGGTTGTATGAGAAAAAAAAAAACTAAACGTCTGTGGGAGGTACTCTAAAAAAAATTATTTTTGAACTTTTTTTTATACCATTTTGTCGGCATAGTTTACATATATATTTGTACAAAAATACAGCTTTCTAGCATTGATAGTCCCTGAGAAAAGCCGCGGACGGAGAGACAGACAGACAGACATGGCGTAACTATAAGGGTTCCGTTTTTGCCATTTTGGCTACGGAACCCTAAAACATAGTAAAACATGGTTGTATTTAAAAAAAAAATAACAGTAACTAAATATGTATTTATGTCTAGTCTAGATATATAGGTCCTACCTAGTCTTATAGGTACGAGTATAAATAGCATGAAAATCTAGATGTATGTGAGCAGTCATTACTGTCATTAGCCTACTTTCAAATAGTTAGTAATGCTATATTAAAGTTGATTGCCTTTCTATACCTTCCCTTTGTACAAGACAAACATGCTCCAAATAAAACATGATCGAACTTACATCACAGCTTTTTTACGGTACTATATGGACCGAACACTTCCGCACATAGGTATCTTTCTCTATTTATGTCATAACTCTCGATTTGTTTTATTTTCCTTACTTTAAAATAAAATGTACCTATTACCCGATGCTGCCGGGTGCTAGACTATCTCCGATCATCAGTAGAGATAAAGTTCGCTTATGTCATACTTGGTTGAGATTGTATTTGATGAAATGATTGTTGGTATAATAACTGAATTATTATTGCCTAGTGCTGTCCAAGATTTGAATTAGAGCCTCCACTGTAGAAGCGTATTCTGTGGGATTTTAGTAAAATGTTGAATTAAAAATAATTCTTCAACATAGGCTTTACATACTCGGATTAAAAGAATCCTCTATTCAGCTTTATTTTTATATAGTTTACTTTTTATGGTAAGCTGAGTAGTCTACACTCATTTAACATACTGTACATTTTTCTCTGCTCTAAGCTCTGCTAACACTGGATATACAAACAAATTTCGTACAAATTTGTACGAAGCTCTCGGTGTACGAGGCCGACTCGCACTTGGCCGATTTTTCTAATTAAGAATGTCATCTTATGTACAAACGCTTTTCTAAACTATATTGCCTTTAAGTGTAGGTACCTATGTGTAAATATAGCACATCCTTTCACTTAGTCAAGTTATTCCAAAAAGTTCTATTAACAAATTGACACTCATGTTTACCTAGGTCACAAAATAAGAGCAAACTGAATTCTTCTGCAATTTGAACCGGTTACTCGTGTTACGTTTTAATTTTGGAGACAGTTAAATAAGTAATGGGTGTCTTTCAAAAAGCTAAGCTCTAAACGGGTTTGAATTGCTTCAGGTACTTAAGTATAATTACGCTTCTTTTGAGCCACTAATATTGCATTAGAAATATACTCAGCGGCACAAAATTTGGCCCACTCTACCATTGGCGTATCTAGGGATATTTTTAGGGGGGAGGGGGCTGGCCTGGATTTTTGGTTTGCAAGCATATCTACGGGCATTGAACTTGAATGACCCAATCCTGCTCGCATTGTATCCTTAGGTAACCGGAATTTGCTTTCATGTGTCAAGTAGAATATTTTCGCAACAACGTTACGTAGCTTTCTCGTGATTCATTTTTTCACAATGAAGATGACTCGCTACTTAGAGCTTAATAGTGTAAATTACTTACTCAAAATAGGTTAAGGCTAGATCAGAGGTTCTCAAACTGTGCGTCGTGACATCCCGGGATGCCGCGACGATTTCCGAGACGATAAGCTCAGGGCCTAGTAAGTGTTCTAGAGCAAGGCTGGCCAATCGATTTTTAGGTGGGTAATTTTTTTAAAAATCTGTGGTGGTTCCCGGTCACTACTTTTAGAGGTGCCCAACTACTTACTAAAATTATACACAAAGCAGAAAGGATGGTCGATCAACCTGTTGGCGGGCAAATACAAATGCCTTGGCGGGCCTGGGTTTGGAGAGTCTTGATCTAGACTAGAGCTACAGCACCAATTTTATTTTATAAGTCGCTGTATTGAAAAGGTTGAGAACCCTTGGACTAGATGATTGATGTGTAGTAGACAGAGATAACGAATAGAACAGTTCCTCAAAAAATGGTGTTTCGTTTAGCAGATTGAAAATGTTTCATATGGATTTAGTGTCTTTGACTGCATTCCGTTTGTGTAGTCACGAACACCATATCTGACACAACAAAGAGTGACTCTATTCCTAGGGCCGGTAGGATGTGTCAGATATTTTTGCACGCTCCGCTGTAGCAGATATTAATGCAGGTGACTGTACGTAAGAATTTATTATAAACAAAAACTTAAAATTTGTTAGAATAGACTTGACACGGGAAGTAAAATTTGTATCTACTCGTATATTGATAAAGAAGATGACGAAAGCGCAAAACTTAAATGTGTTTGCTAATTAAATTAGGTGTTAGTTAGTAAGGCAATCGAAAAGCTCTTATCGAGACAAACATTTCTAATAACTGCTTTACTTTAATCAAGTCATCAAACTAACGAGCATACTATCTCCGCTTGGCGCTTGCATATCGATTGAATACCGAAGATAATTAACATGATTATAAATACAAACACCGCCCTACCGTGGTACTAATAGGTAATATCATAATCACAGCTATACAAATAGAAGTATTATTACACAGTTATGAGGTAGCAGCATCATGAATAAGTATAATGATGTTAATTATTGTTTTGTTATGACCGCCTCGAGCCGTCAAGTTACGCACATAACAAAGTAGGTATAAAATTTATTCGCATTATATTCTGAGATTCATAGAAAGTTCGTTAGGTGGGACGAATTATGCAGTAATATATATCTCAAAACAGCTAACTTAGCTGTTATCTAATACGTGAACATATTGTAAATATGCGGTAATTTAAATCATCAGCCTTTATGGTTTTGCCAATTTCCCTTGAATAAATTGGCTGTATTAATTGAATTATAACTTGTGTTGATATAACATTGCCGGACGATTTCATCTAAAAAATGCAAAATTTTTGTAGCTTCTTGCAGTGATATATTTTGTTGTATTTTAGTAAAATTAAGTGTTTGGTGGTGGTACTGTTGTGGCTCTCTTTCTTTCTGATACTTACTTGGCAACGATGCTTCTAAAGCGACTAAATCTCAAGTTGATTTGATGAAATTACTTAAAAGTAGGTAGGTAGGTAGGTAGTGAATTTTGCTAAGTATAACAACAGTCATGAATGAATGCGCGCTAATCAAGCTTAATTATTTTAATGGGAATTATTCTGTAGTGTACCTAATCTACGGACGGCATAGCATACACGATGTCCACATTCCATAATTATCCCATTTATACTATTTGGCCAACAGAGCACATCGATATGGCCAGTAACGATAGTTGAACACAACACAAACTCATTTATCTTGATGCGATTCTTGACCTCCGTCAAATAGAGACAAAATTGTACGTTTTTATAGAAATAGAGTGGCCAAAATAGATACGCATTAGGTACGTGCTACCAGTTCATGCTATAGACATGTTCTCTACCTACCGGAGTCAAAAGAAAAAAAGAACCACAGACTACATACACTTGGTATAAACATATATTTGCTACGATAGAATAGTTAGAAAAGATTAACTTTCCTAAATATTTTTTTTTATTCGACTGGATGGCAAACGAGCAAGTGGGTCTCCTGATGGTAAGAGATCACAACCGCCCATAAACATCTGCAACACCAGGGGTATTGCAGATGCGTTGCCAACCTAGAGGCCTAAGATAGGATACCTCAAGTGCCAGTAATTTCACCGGCTGTCTTACTCTCCACCCCGAAACACAACACTGCACTGCTGCTTCACGGCAGGATTAGCAAGCAGGATGGTGGTAGCAATCCGGGCGGATCTTGCACAAGGTCCTACCACCTGCAATATCTTCAGGAATACCTGCTTCAGGAATATTTTGTTCATCTATGATTACCTAAAGCTCATGTAGAAGCTCCTGTATCAGGGTCAATAATTTTAGCTGGAATTATAGTTTAAGCAAATTATTGTTACTTATTTCTCATTATAAGTGATTGTTATCTTTTTGAGATATAAATAAATTCTTAACCTTTTTATATTAAAATTAGGAGGTTATGGATTATTACGAGTAATAGTATTTTTACAGCAAGTAGGGTTAAAATTTAATTTTATTTGGGTAATTATTAGTTTATTAGGGGGATTATATCTTTCATTATTTATTAATAGAATTATTGATTAACAATTATTATCTAGACACATCATAATTAATAAATATACATCAAAATTAATAAACACATCATAAATTACCAGAAAATGACAAAAAAACAAAATTAATAAAATAATAATAAATAACACAAAAAAACAATTATACAATAAAAAAATACACAAATCAAATCTACAATCTTTAATTGCTTATTCATCAGTTGCTCATATAAGTTTAGTTATTGGGGGTATTATAACTATAAGTTATTGAGGATTTATAGGGTCTTATGTATTAATAATTGGTCATGGTTTATGTTCTTCAGGAATGTTTTGTTTAGCTAATATTAATTATGAACGTTTACATAGACGAAGATTTCATTCTTTCTTTTCTCTCCTTTCTAAATTCACATTGTACCCGACGGACAAGTTTCCAGAAAGTGGGCCGCTCCTTAGGCACCTTTTCTCCAATCAATGCAAAGCATTTGTGTCTGTACTTGTTTGTTGCGATAAAATCATAGATGCAACGATTGGTTTAAATGTTACCTACCGCTTCTAGTGCACGATAAGAAATGTCGCGGTTATATTTTAACTAAGTAGTCTGTTCAGATTAATAACGGTTTGTTATGTAACAGTGCGTAATGTGTCCATCACAACAGTCTGGCTCTATGAGTTTTAGACCAAAAAAAGTTAATTTAATTACAAATTGGCATATTTGCATTGATTTACAATTGTAGTTAAGAACAATAAAAAAAGGTCAAGAGCGTGTCGGACGCGCCCAAAATAGGGTTCCGTAGCCATTACGAAAAAAATAAGTAATATTTTTCTAATGATTTCGTATTTTATACGGATTCTTCCAAGTTTACGTAAATTTTATACCTTAGGCTGCTATTTACTTTTAAACTACTAATAATTTTGAAGCAAACTTAACCGTTATAGTTTTCCTTGTAAGTTTGATATACTTCCTGAATTTTGGGAGGGGGGGGGGACGCTCGATTTTAACAAAAATTTGCACTTTAAAGTTGAATATTTCGCAAACAAATCACTGAATCAAACGGAACCCTATAAAGAAGAAGACGAAGAAATTGTAAGTACCTACTGTATTGTAGTTGCTGGGTATAGTCACTTGTTAGTAATCCGGTGACATTTTTGCAGCAAATCTTACTTATACTTATACACTTCCCTTACTCCCCAGAGAGACTTAAGAAAACGTTTTAATCCTCGCTACTGGTGTTTTCTACCTCATATTATGACAACCGGTCCTGCCACGCCCTTGCTAATCATTTCTTAATTGTAGTTCTCGTACATATTTCCTTCTCCAGTCTCATAATAAATATGTAACACGTTACATAAGAGTGTCACAAGGAATGAGTAAAGACGCATACCGGTATGATGATGCATTATATTCACCTTAGCGTAGGGTTGTCATCGGTGTTGCCGGTACGGGTATTTTTACCCTATTTCGGGTAATTCAGGCCTTTAACGGGTTTGCATGGGTAATTTTTAGCAGTGTTCATTAAATAAATATGTTTTATTACTTATCTACTTATTAGTCTCTAAAAATCTCTTTCTTCAGTTGTATACCTATTGACAAGTATGGCCTCTTTACCGACAAAGAGTAATTTTCAAGTCGGGACTATTTCCCTACTTGCCGGGACACTGGATACAACATGATTTAAACCGTGACCTGCCCCGGTATACCTGAACTTGTGGCAACCCTACCTATATGCACAGCTGACTCATCAAAATTTTTTTACAAAGTGAACTGTATTTAAAAATCATTGAGGTATAAAATCGTCGACACGAAATGAGCCACGTTTTTCGCCTGTCGATTACAATATACAAACAGTTTTTATGAAAATTTATATTTGACCACAACATTTTGTCGTTTCAAATGCGACATTAATTCGATTATGTGACAGTGATTATGAAACAGCCGGATCTATGAAATGTGGTATAATAAAAATTTAATTTGGTCATGTAGACTCATTCAAATTACAAAGTAGGTTTTACCAATGAACTACAGCCTTACTTTGCTACTCCTCTATCACTCTTGTAAGATCCCAGCGTCGGTGCTACTATGTGTTTTCATGCAGAAACTCGCCGTGCTTACACATAATTCTATAATGATACCTACTTTCTGAGCTAGACTACAAGGTTTTAAGGTTCTTTAACTGAAGGCTTTTGAAGAATAAATAACTATTGTTATTTTAAACTAAATGGTGGCATTCAAAGCAGTTAATGGAACTGAATTTCACGGCTCAAGTTATGAAGAGTTATACCTTTTGTCTTAATGTTATCTATTTTTTAACCCCCGACGCAAAAAGAGGGGTGTTATAAGTGTGACCGCTGTGTGTGTGTCTATGTTTGTGTGTCTGTCTGTGGCAGCGTAACTCTTAAACGGGTGGACCGATTTAAATGCAGTTTTTTATTTGAAATCAGGTTTTCTAGTGATGGTTCTTAGATATGTTTAATCAAAATCGGTTAAGCCGTTTTTAGATATTGAACTTTAAAGTGACAAAGTCGGGGTTTTTCCAACTTTTTGTTGGTTAGGTTAGGTTAATGATACGAGTCTTAGTAATTTTTTAGTATTTAAGTTTTTTTTTTTTAGCCTATGTGTATTTTTATCGTTTGTGTCCAATCTATACTAATAACTGTTGTTGTTGTAACTCTTTATTGTACCTACATAAAACGAAACGAAAGAGATGAACAAAGGCGAAGTTATCCCTTAAAGGGATTCTCTTCCTTAAAGGGATCTGTATACCTTTCTTTCTTCCTTTATTGAGACAGAGCAGAACCAACCAAATTAGTTGAAATCCACATTTCGCCTCGCTCCTCTACTAATCTAACAATGTGATTGGTCGATTTAGCGCTTCTCGGTCGGGTCCTCCTTAATGTAAGTGCACTCTTATGTTCGCACGTGGGTGTAAACTTGTCATTACATCGAATGTTCGACTTTACATTACATAAAGTAGAGCGAGTGACGTCAGGGATTTGTCAGCAACATGAGGTAATAACCTACTGTTTTTGAAGCTTCAAGGTTTATTTTTACTTGAAAGTTAAAGTGAACGTTCGTGGAGTTTTTTTAATAAGGAGTCGGGGGTGCGCGTCGGGTAACCTCGTGTCCATAAGGGCCCGGCTATACTATACGTAGCGACCGACTTGCATGCGTAAACGGCTTGTGCAAAAATTGGCGCAAAAAACTGTGTGGCGTCCAAAAGTCATTTTGCACGTTTAGAACAAAACTGGCAGAATTCGAAAAATTCACATTTCCAAACCTAGTTGAGTTTTGAAATAAGGATATTTCGAATAGTATCAGTTTAATTCTAAACGTGTGATTTTTGCAGTATGTCGTTTGTCCGTCTTAAGAGCGTTTATACCTGCTGAGCTGGCAATGTTGCATTTTTGTTAGTTTTTCTCGATTATTCCATAAAAATTTAATGAAAAATAAAAAATGTGGTCTGATAGAACTCTTCTTAATAGATAAGTTAATGTGTATACTCCAATAATTATTCGTGATAGACTTTTATATTCTTTAAAAATGTAACGTTGCCAGCTCAGCGCAGGTATAAACGCTCTTAACGCACCTGCTTACTTCTACAAATTGGATTTTGCGCAAGTATGGTTGAGCGTGTAGCCAGACCCTTTAGACGTAGTTCTCTTCTGGATCCACCCATGGGGAGAGCATCAGCTAATAACCAGACACGGGACAGAGAGATTATAACAATTTGATTTCTCTGACATGTTTTTTACTGTAAATTTGTAGGGTTCCGTACCTGAAAGGTCCAACGGAATTCTGTCCTTATTACTAACGAGTCCGTCCGTCCGTCTGAGAAACTGAGAGCATTTTTCCTGTGACAACCAACTTAATTTGCAACTTATTTAGGTACGGAACCCTCGGTTTACGAATCTGACTCACACTTATCCAGTTTTTTATACTTCTAAGTACTGACATTGGCCCAAGCCCATAAAAGCCCCCGCTAAGCCCGCTAACGAAGAAGAAAAAGAAGGAATTGTCGAAACCGGTAAAGTATTTAATAATCGAAATAGAGTTGATAGAATCTTTCCCGCACGTAAACAAAGTCTCAAATCCCATCACAAATTGATCATACAGACAAAGACATATTACTAGACATACTAGCACAGGCAGTCAAATATCCAACATCATAATACAATACGCCTTACATAAACTATTTGAATACAAAATGTGAACTTAATAGGGGTATTTTAACTGAAATATTTGGGGCACGCGATCAAAGTCGGAATACAATGGACCGACTTGTGCAATGAGTGCAACAGTTGTCTGACGAATGAAAAGAAGTGGCAGATCATATAACAATAATGCCTGTATCGTATTGTCAAAATAAACCACAAATCAAACTTCCGTGGGTTCGGTAACAGTTATATCGCAAGTCTCTATTGTCTACAGTTTATTTCGCTATTAAAAGTTTAGGGGGACTACCTACTATACCTAGTGCCATCCACGAAGACGCGTGATTTTGTCAAAATTAGACATTAATGACATTGTAATAAGAACCACGGCACGCGTCATCGTGAATGACTCTACCTATATGTGGATAATAAGGATATGATCTCATCCGTAGTATCATTACAATGGACTTGTTTCAGACTATTTACTACCTAAATAATTTCTTTGAATATAACCCTTGCAAAAAATATCGCTCCAGTGCGTTGGAAGCCTAGTGGTGTAGTTGGCATAGCACTGTCGCGAATACCCGGAGCAGTCGATTCGAATCCAATTTGGCGCCCCTGAAAAAAATGATGATTAAAAATACTTTTATTTCGTTGAATAAATATACTGCTGTTAAAAAAATAACAATCTTACCAAAGCAAATCAACGCAAATTTAATAACATGTTTGATCTACCTACGACGTTTCACCTGGCTACTTCTGGGCGACTTAGCTTCGCTCGGGATAAAACTCGAAAACACTCGTTTTCTCAAAGATAAGACCAAGCTATGGTATCGACTGTTCGCCTCGCCCCGGTAACCCCCGCAGTTTCCCCGTTTCGAATTAAATATAAGGTATTAGAGTTTAAAAAAATATCTGTTCAGAAATTAAACACTATAATGAAAATAGTACATGATTCCATATGAATCGATAGAGAACCGAGGTAGGCACAGTCAACTACAAAGATTCATTTTATCAGCTACACCTTTTATAAAAACGAATACATTACCTAATTCACTTACCTAGTTAAGTTTTGGTTTTATTTTTGTGTAACAGATCAGTATAGGAGAAGGCTTTCACCAGGAAGGGATTGTTTATCAGATGTATCTAACAATAAGCAATCAATTTGTTGTTAACAACTGAAAAGCGTTTAGGCGTGCCAGGAAGTTGTTCACCTTACGTTGTCCTGACGACCGATTTATGAAATCGCAAATATAAAAAACTATTTGAAAATGTTTAACCAAAATTTTCACCGTAGTAGTAATTTTGTTGCGATACCTTTTCTATTTTTTCGACATTTTCGTATGATATTTCCCTGATTTCGTATGTGTCAATGTAAGCGACGTTGTTAATAATGTCCTAGTTGTTAGCACTAGACCATATGATATGATAGAGCATATAACACTCCTCACATAGAGTGACAACCTCTCTTTACACCTGTCTTATGAACTACATAAACACTGTTGATAATCTAAACCGAAGTCATTCACAAAAAAACATGCTTTATTGTCTATCGACAGCGGTTTTGTTAACACATCCGCCGTCGTTTTGGACTTTGGCATAAAATTAACTTTTGCTGCACCATAGTTCGAAAAATGGCTAATTTCCTTGATTTTTTGAAGCAATATTGAATAGAAATTGTCCTACTAATTTAACAAATACATAATATATACCATTGTATTCGTGTTACCCGTGTTACCATTCCCATTGACGATCCATAAGAGTGTCAACATTGAAGACCCGGCTTGAGGTATTCGCCTTAAGGCGGATTCTATCATTCTATCATTGATTATGATTCTGTCATCGAGATCAATCTCTACTTATTTAGAGATTTTATAGAGTACTTTCAATGTTTGTTTACTTTTATAAATATAACACAATGTTTGAAATATCAATGTTATTTTTTTGAGGCTAAATGCCTTTGCACACTGCATTTTTAAACGCGCCTTCGAGGCGCGTTTACACTTACAGCGCTTTTTTATTTCAGTCATAAAACTTGCGTTGGTTTCGCGTTTGTATTAGAAACAAACGGGCGGCGCCAGCGAGTTCACAAACTCGGTGTGCAAGGCTCTAAATTGTACATCTTTATTTTGCGGTGTCTTGCGATATTTTTAGTGACCTCGATCGGTTTGTAGATTCACGGCTTGTGTTTTATTTCTTGCAAATTATCGTGCGCGCCTACGACTTTTGACGCATCTGTGTATTTTTAGACCCTATTTACTAATTGGAGTTTAGGGTCACTGTTCATTTATTTATTTATTTATTTTAGGAAAACAAACAGCTAGAAATAATACAAAGTATAAAACACATAAAAATATTACAGTAGCTACAACAGTTTCCACTTTTAACAAAAAACATAACATGCACCGACCATACCACCACCCCATACCGACCATACGGTCCATGCGTCATGGACCGTATTTTGCATTAAGAGCATTTATTCCTGCTGAGCTGGTAACGTTGCATTTTTGTTAGTTTTTCTCGATTATTCCTGATGCAGAGACGTTTAGGTATAGGCGAAGAGTCCAGGATGTGATTTTTACTTCACCATATGAATAAATAAATAAATAAATAAATATGCGCATTGAAAATGTAAAATTGCATTAAAGGGTTTAATCGAGCGTTTGAAACGTCTCATTGTCGTGGTCATCTTTTTTTTTATGAATGTGCAGACTTTTTGATGATTTTGATTATTTTTTTGGACGTCCTGTATTTCTACATATGTAGGTACTAGATAATCTGGAAACTGAAACATAATCTTCTATCATATCATCAAAAATGTGCCCACGAAAATCATACGGAAAAAATAAACGCTCGAATAAGCCTAAATTGCCAATGTAACAACAAAACAAAGGTTGTATCATTGAAGAGCGCACGCGCCCGCGCGTACCAACGACATCGAAAGTGCAAGCGGCTGCGTCCGCGCCGACCCAAGATTTATCGTTGCACTTTCCATAATGCATGCGTGATCTGTCGTACCGAACAGCTTTGCCTCTGAGCCTTTTTTAGGATTAATTTCGTGTTATTTTTCGTCTAATGGTCGTTTTATGGAGCAGTTCAATGGTGTGTGAAGTTCCCAATTCGTACTGGGTTCGCGTGGGAGCTACAGCAAAAGCACTCTCAATCTGAGAAGAGGTCTGTGCCCAGCTATGGTACTTATATAGGCTGGACATCAATTGTTTTGCACAATGGATTTGTTTACACCATTATACAATAATTCGTAAACATATGTATACTCGTAGGTAAATCTAGAAAAAATATTGTTTTTTTTTTGCCTTGAAAACTACTTACCGAAGTACTTAGATCAATTTTCTATTAACTGTGAAATGGTTAATTCATTTTATTATGGATAGTCCAATAAGAAATTCCTGTATAATATAAAACAAAATAAAGGTAACTAAAACTACATACAAACTAAAATTATAAATAAAAAAGTTGCCCAAAATCACTGCCAGGTGGTAAGGTGCCCAGAAGGCTGGCAGCATTACCACGCTGTATGGCAATGCTTAATCTTTGTGCTAACAAAAAGCCAGCCTTCTGGTCACCCGAAGCCGTAATTTACTGTGAAATTAGATTTAGCTTTGAAACAAATATATTATCAAACTAGCTAATAAGTGACATCACAGCTCACTATTGTCGTTTAAAATCTATGGGGAATCGCGTTTTGACACTTCGTAAAAAGCACGTCAATTGATTCGTAATATCAAATTTATACCCTAACTTCTAAAATAACGAGTTTACAATTGGGCGTTTTTCGTGTACAGATTGTACCCTTTCTTTTTTTAAAATTTTGGAAAAAATATCTTTTCCTACCCAGAATCAAGAGCACAATCGATTCCGATAGTTTAAAAACTGTTCCCATTTTTTCATACTGAGCGTATGAAAAAAACGTAACAAAACTGTCATTTTTTGGGAACATTTTTTTAAACTATCGGAATCGATTGTGCTCTTGATTCTTAGTAGGAAAAGCCATATTTTTTCCAAAATTGAAAAAAAAAATAAAGGGTACATCTGCACACGAAAACGCCCAATTTCGAAAATGGTGCTTAGATTAAACGATATAGGCCATTTTTTATTTGTTTGCTACTTCAAAACTCCGTCGTAATTGAGTTGATTCGGAAAAATATTTCGTTTGTTTGATTTCCGTTGCGATTAACTAATATTTTGAAGAAAAAATATTAACTTTAGAAAAATTCCTTGCAGTCTGTTTTTTTTTGGCAAAATAATGTATTTGTAGGTATAGAAATTAAAAGTTTAAAAATATATTTTGTAATTCTTACCTACGGAACCCACTTCTGCACTTATTTGACACACATTTTTTTAGTTTTCACGCTGTGTTATTATTTTGAGTAGGTACCTTTGGCAGTCAATCAAAATAAACCCGTTGCTTTTAAACTTTACCTAGGTACGACCACTACAATATAATGCAATGACAAATCGTTAGCCAATATGACACACTACCTTAAATATTAAGTTTAAAGCAAAATCTATGCTCTTTAACAAATATCACTTCAACTTAAAAACCGATGACTCAACTGCAGCCTATTGACCGAAGACACTTGTTCCGATAAATGCACCAGAATTGCGATTAGTTGCATGTGACGTAACTCTTGAAACACTTCCGACCGTATTGCTTCACTGCTGGGCTCGGAAGCTCGCTCCCATTCTTTCAGCCCAGTGAAAGGGTCCTCCGGTACACTTTTACCCTCACGGCAGTCGACGCTGCCGCCGTCGGGTGTGCACCACCACCTCTCTTATAAATTCGGTGAAGACACTACGCTTTAACATTACGAATTCGGCGGTTGTCCCATCCAGCCGTCCGATAGACGCGTGGTGTTGCCAGTGATTTAGTTTCGAACACGCGACGAGCATAACAAACAAATTGAAATGAAACTCACGGTGAGTGTGTGAAGTGATATGCGATCAAACGAGTGCGTTCTGGTTCAGGAGATAAAATTAGCTCGGGAGTTTCTATTGCAGTGTTTAGAAATCGGTATACCGGCGAGGATCAAGATGTGTTTAATTGGAGCAATTAACAACTCCACGAGTGTGCAGAGAAAAAAGTTTTTATCGATTATTTATAGTTATATTTTTTTTCGAATTGTATATTGACAAGTGCGTGCTGAGATTTTTTTCAAGTTCAAAAACCGTCACACGTTATATAGCTAATATTATAAACGCAAAAGTTTGTGAGAATGGATGTATGTATGGATGTTTGTTACTCTTTCACGCTTAAACAGCTGGATGGATTTGGATAAAATTTGGCACACAGATAATTTATAACCTGGATTAACTTAAAGGCCATTTTTATCCCGGAAATCTGCATACTTCCCACGGGATAATGATAATAATATGATAATTTAGTTGTACGCTTGACGAAGTCGCGGGCAATAGCTACTTAGGATATGAAGTAAAAGCGGTAAAAGTGAAATTAAATTTATGGCTATAGATGTTTTTTAATCTGTTGGAAGTGTCATGCGGGTCGCTGAGGCCGCGTTGGTGCGCCGGCGCCGGCCGCTGCGGTTTCGTTTTTTTCTAAAACTCGTTTTGGGTTTCCCTAGCCAGTTAGCATTAACGAAAGTGAAAATTAGATTAAAATTATTATATAAGCAGCAGTGCGTGCGTATGTGTTAATGACCTCTGGGGATGATACATTTTTTACTTTCTGCAAAGCTTTAAGTGTAATGTGCGGGCGGCATCATTTAAAAAACATTTATTTCTCACATTTCAGATCACGTTCATCGCTCTGCTGAGCGTTGCGACCTCCTGGGCTGAGAATAAAAATAAGGCTGAAGATGCTAAAGACAAAAGAGAAGCTGCCGTGGGATACCCCTCATCGTCACATAGTTACCAAACTCCGTCACTTGGCAACGATGGTGCTAGTGCTATCAGCATCGGAGCGGGGTACAGCGTCGGCGGAGCCAAGCCCAGCTACTCAAGCTACGAGGGACAAGGATTCACTGGATCACACTCTCTCTCATCCGAAGGTCTTCCATCTAGCGGTCATGCGACTATTCAGCTTCCGCCTATCACATTGCAGCCCAGCCACGGCAATATAGTAGGAAGCGATTTATCTCAACTGATGAGCCAGTTACAACAAAGTATAAACTCTGGTGCTCTGACTCTGCAAGCTCCAGGGGGCTATGGAGGCTTGTTCCAGTCTGAAGGACACAACGCTTACAGCGGCCAGGAGCAGTCACAGCCACAGTTTTCTTTCGTAGCTCCCAAACTGCAGCAATACAGTGTCGCTGAACAGCCTCAAGCCAGTGTACCCTCTTACGCTGCTGGCACTAAAGGTCTCGGCTCTTACAGTTCCACTGGTCCAGTTTTATTCAACCCCGCTGATGCTAAATCGAATGTTCGTACCTTCAACTACGCTTCCCCTAGTTCTGGACACTCCTTTGGATCGAACGGTGCTATTTCTTTAACCAGCGGAGGACAATCCTTTGGTGGACTTTCTGGCTCTTATGGTGGATCTGGACAGTCACATACGTCACCGTATAAATCTTTCAGTACTGGTTCCACTTCCTCTGGTAAAAATGCTTTTAAGCCTTCTGCTTACATAGGTTCTTCAGTACAAGGTGATTCTAGCCACCAAGGTTTGTCTGCTATTTCTGGTTCATCCTACGGTTCACCTTCTGTTGATGGAGCTTCTGCATCTGCTCTTTCTCTGGGTTCTGGCAGTCACAGTGGATTATCCTTAGGCTCTGATAGTTATGGGGGCCAATCATTGGGTTCCGGCAGTTATGGCGGTCAATCATTGGGTTCCGGCAGTTATGGCGGTCAATCGTTGGGTGCCGGTAGTTTTGGTGGACACACCCTTAGCTCTAGCAGTCTTAGTGGCCACTCTCCAAGTTATGGTAGCTTTGCTGGATACACTCTAGGTTCCGGTAGCCTTGGAGGTCATTCTCTAAGTCCCGGTAGTCACGGAGGTCTTTCTTTGGGATCGGGAGGTCTTAGTGGTCTTTCTCTTTCTTCTGGCGGGCACGGTAGTCACGGAGGTTTATCTTTCAGTTCCGGCGGTCATGGAGCAAGTTTCGATGGAGCCCATGACGGTTTTGGCGGAGGTTCCTCTAAATACGTCTCCGCATACCTTCCTTCTAAGTCGGATGGTTTTGGGTCAGCATCTTCGTCCACTTTGGGCCTGACAGTACCCCCCGCTACCTCGTATGGCATTCCATCTAGTTCTTATAGTTTTCCTTCTGCCACCCACTCCGCCTCATCTCATAGACCTCAGTATTACGTGCCTAAATCGCAATCCTCCTACAGCGGCTTCGGTGCAGGCAGTTCATCGTATAGATCTCCTTCAAGCAGTCTTAGCTCTTTGAGTTCTTACCCCAAATACAGTTCTGGAAGCCACAGCAGTCTAAGTTCCCAATATGGATCAGCTAAGGATCCCCTCCAAGGAGCTTACAGTGAGAATTCATACAACACGATCAAATATAGTGAGGAACTCAAAGCCGTCAACTAATAAATGATGGGCGTTTGGGGAGTTTAGTTTCCTTGTAAATAATAGAGTTGTTGATTGTGTGTATAAATGATGTGTGCTGTATGATTTTTGCGCTTCAGATGGAGCGATGCAACCCTGTTTGGGCGAAATCGTTTCCCTTGATATGATTTATTTGTGTATGTTCCGCTAATTACCCGCGGGTGGCCGCCTCGCCGACGCTTCACGTGTTTTGGATACGTGCTTTCTTTTTAACAGCAAGTACATGATCGTGTTACTTGTTACCTACAATTTCACTGCATCAAAACAAGTTGCGTCAACACCAGAAAATTGTAGCTACGAGTTTGTTTGATGTAATGGTCGTATAGCCAAACTGTAAATATTATTTTAAGTTGTAATAGGTAGTCTAGCTTATTTATTAAAGATATTTTAATATCGTTATTGTTTTTAATAAATTTGTTGTACAAACGTGTATTGTTTTCTTCTACGATATCTTTAATTTTATACTTCACACAATCAATCATAAAAGATCCTGACAGAAAATTTTACGCATGGACTGGTATTCAATACCTATTACTTGGTGCTAACATGTGAAGCGAGGAAACATGATATTCCGGCTTGGCAGTCAGCTTCGCAACACCAGTTTCACTCGGAAGAAAGTAGAGAATATACTAAACTAAGTAAATGGATTACTCACGTGACTATTTTCTAACTTATTTGAATTGAATGAGACCTAAGTCTAACATTATAACTATAACATCTAAAGATACTAGTGTGTGAATACGTACACATGTTTAGCATTTAAAAACATAAGAATGTAGATGTCTTAATATTACGTATCTAGACATTCTTCTGAGACTGCTGAGAACTCATTAATGTAGATAGCAAAAAACCAAGCGAAAGTCTTTAAAGAAATACAAATGAGGCTTATTTTTAACTTATTAGCCATCTTACGTGAATAAAATGAGAGTGAGCATAACATTTCGCATAAATAGGAGCCTAATTAGCGTATATTGTTCTTACAGAGATTTGCAAATAAATTAAAGTTACTCTTACGTATTTAATGAATTATGTATTTCTATTTTCTACCATTGAAGCTCATCTAATCAGGGTATTATCAAATAAAACGGTATATTTTGTAATAATAAATAGACCAGCACGAGTAAAAATAACCTAACCAACAATAAGTTGGGTACCCCCAACATTGTAACTTCAAAGTTCAATATTTCAGAAACCTGAACCGATGATGATAAAGCATGTCTAAGAACCATTGCTAGAAACCTTGCTATCAAATAAGAAAAAATCGCATTTAAATGGGTTCACCCGTTTATGAGCTTAGGTGCCACAGACAGACACAGAGACACACATAGCGATCGAACTTATAACACCCCTCTTTTTGCGTCGGGGGTTAAAAATATACTCCAGCTGACCTTATCATCAGCTGGAAGACGTCCACTCCTGAATAAAGGGCTCCCCTTAAAACGCCACAATGAATCACCTCTCGGCACTTGCATCCACCGGTTTCCCGCAACTCTCACGAGCCAGCCAGCCAGCTGACCTGGTATTGCGTAAAGAATTTCAAACAGCTCTCTTACCGTTAAGTTTACGAGAGCTAAAGTTATTAACTATATACCTGCTTTATGGATTGCACATAATATTCTAGCTAAAAACATTCATATCCGGCTATTAAGTAATAATTCATTAGTAAGTTGTGCAAAACCGAAGAATGATGCATAATAAATCTTAGGCATGCTAACTATACCTAAGGCCGCCAGCAGACAAAAAATGGAGCGTTAGAAGACTTTCGACGACGTGAAAAAAGTCTTGTTTACTATTTATTATTAACGACCATAAGGCAAGACAAAAGTTTATGATATAAGAATTGTCTTACTTAGGTATATTATGTAGTACCCAGATTTTCTGTATACCTAGTTAGTTTACAATTTGCAAGACTAAGCGTTATACTAGTTTTTATTGAATACTGCATATCTCTAAAAAATATCCTTTGAAAAAATCCTTAAAGTACTATACTTTATTTCCGTGTACTATCCATACTTCCATACTAATATTATAAATGTGAAAGTGTGTGTGTTTGTATGTTTGCCGTCTTTCACGTCGAAACGGAGCGATGGTTTGACGTGATTTTTGACATAGTGATAGTTTATGGGCCAGAGAGTGACATTAGGCTACTTTTTATTTCGGAAAAATGCACAGTTCCCGAGGGAACAGCGCGCGATAACCGAATTCCACGCGGGCGAAGCCGCGGGCAAAAGCTAGAATTTTTATAATTTAGGCTAGAAATTTTGGCAACTCTAACCCTAGTCCGGACATCACTAACACTTCCCTACTTCAGGTGGTTATCAGAACGATTTCCTTAATTGCCATAAATCTAACTTTTGGCGTCCATATGGTGTAATGTATGGGAATGATCCTAGCTTATTTTAATTTTACTTGTTTTCTTACGTAACCTTTTTAACGGTGTACCTAACTTAAAGGAGGGATGAAGCCTGTGCGCAGGAGTGGAATTTGTAAAGAGGATAATAATAATATAAATTAAGACGATAGACTAAAACCACCACAGCTGACCTGAAAGACCGAATGAGTGCGTCATGTGGGAACTAACGTCTGTCATTGTCAACCATAAAAAAGTTTATGGATTATTATAAATATTCGTTATTTTACTGTTAGGTAACTACTCATAGTTTATTGGGAATACGTATTGATACTGAAACAAATAATTCGAATTTGGCTTCAATTAGAAGTCTACATAACGGGAGTCCATATCGGCTCGCATAATAGATGAATGTGTTAATGTAATGTTTGTCATAACGTATTGTTTGTCATACTTTTTTTGTCTAAAACCATTGTTCTAAAACAAACTTGACCTAACCTATAGAGTTCTACATGTGAAAATTTCAATTTTTCTAAAAAAAATTATGGTATTGTAATTTTTCCTACTTAACCAACTGAAACTAGAGCTATGTCAACATACGATGCAGTCACATCGCGTACTACTTTATTATTAAGTATCTATGGTAACATCGCCGAGCCATTTCTTCACACCCAGAGAAGCAGCCTGTGACAGTTAGCTAACAGCTGACCACTGTTATCCAACTTCATGGTCGGCTGCGTAGACGCATGCCCAGCGCTCACTTCCGAATTTTGTTAATATTGCATTCCTCCCGAAAAAGAACTAACTGTAAACAAAATACACTAGTAACATTAACTTTGCGGACATTTTGTTAAGGTTCAGATTGGAATATTTATACGGATGTAGATATTTGTTTTGTAAATTTCAATTTGTCATGTGTACGATCACGATTTGATGCAATACTGACTCTCAAAGGGCTATGGGAAGTGGTTTTTAACCGACTTCAAAAAAGGAGGAGGTTATCAATTCGGTTTTTTTTTAATGTTTGTTACCTCAGATCTCCGTCATTTATGAACCGATTTGAATTTTTTTTTGTGTTCGTCTAGGAATGTCTTCAATTAGGTCCCATAAGCACCAAATCAGGATCTGATGATTGGATCTTAAGGAAATTGAGGAAACTCTTCAAATGTTGTAAGGACACCTATAGTAAATTGGATATACTTAGTAGTAACTCATGCTTTTGCTCTTGAAAATCATCATTTGTTGAAGTGGAACTGATGATGAAGACCACAGTTGACCATCGGACTACTCAATAACAAGTATTTCACGGGTTGAATTTTAATTACTTTGACATAGTTGCTAAGCAATTTATGCTCCTCGTAATGCATATGGTAAAACGGGTGGTGAGGTGAAGCACCAGGACTCGTCAATGATGAACGTCTCCATCGGAAAAAGCAATCTTTCGTAAAAGGTGACGAGGAGTTGATATTAAAATATTTTTTATCTTAGATTGTTTACATCAGAAGTTCCCAAACTTATTTTTCTCGTGGACCACTTTCAAAATTTTACTGGTTTCGGTGGACCTCCTGCTGCTACATTTCTACCACATACTTAGTCGCCAAAAAAAAAATTGTGTCGCTTCTGAGTTCTGTCCAGTCGCTTGCCCTATTAAAATATTATCTGCTTAGTTAGGTACTTAAAACAATGTAAGTAGGCCCTTATAAAAACTATGCTTACATTTTGTCTCTTTACTATCAAAAGCAGATAAATTTTCGTGGACCCCCATTAACATCTTATGGACCCCCATTATTTGTTCACGCCTACGTAGACCCCCAGCAAGTCTCCCGTGGACCCCTGGGGGTCCACCTGGACCACTTTGGGAATCACTGGTTTACATTAAAAAGCGTGAAAAAATTATAACAAAAAAATTTAACCGACTACAAAAAAGTCGGTCGGTGCCACAGCACGAGCCAGCAGGAGTGATTGAAGCCCAATATAAAGTGCGTAGGTGAGGTAGATGACTATAGGTCCATCCTGCTGGCTCGTGCGAGGCACCGACCGACTTCAACTTCAGACTGGTAGAAAAATATTTTCATGGTTTTTTGTAGTCGGTTAAATTTTATTGTTAAAAATTTTTCTTCCCTATGTTAGGGATGTCAAAGTTAAGTTCTAAAAGTTTAAATAAAAAAAAGGCCAAGAGCGTGTCGGACACGCCCAAGATAGGGTTCCGTAGCCATTACGAAAAAATCAAGTAAGTACCTAATATTTTTTTAAGCATTTTGTAGTGTGTACGGAATCTTCCAAGTTTAGGTATATTTTATACTTTAGGCTGCTATTTACTCTTAAAATACTAATAATTCTCAAGCAATTTTAACCGTTATAAGTTTCCTTGATAATTTGTTATACTTATACTACCATCCTGATTTTTTTCAATTTTTTCCAACAGTTAGGTATTTTAGGTAGTAGGGGGGGGGGGGGGGGGCTCGATCGATAATCGTCTTGTCAATCCCCCAATGGTTTTAAAAGACCTATCCGACGATACCCCACACTATAGGGTAAGCTGAGAAAAAAAAACTCCACTTTAAGTCTATGGTATGGGAGATCTCTAAGTTAGCCGCGGACAGACAGACGGATATATATGGCGAAACAATAAGGGTTCCTAGTTGACTTCGAAACCAAAAAAACGAAGAACGAAACGAAAAACGAAAATCTTTTCAGTTATAATTAGCGTTAAAAACCCGATGCTAAAATGTTAGGTAAATGCAAGGAAACATTTTAACATTTGAAGCGCCACCTCTCTTCACTACTGCAAACTAAATACGCCTTGGCTACCGACAAGGCTACTAAGACTCATCTAAGTTACGTTGAAAACGTGAAAGCATTCGATCTCGATCAAACATTCATTAAATTCATAGGTTCAAACTAGATGGCGCGCTAAACAAAAACTGCGTTCGATGAAAAATCACTCTGTGTACAAAGAATATCTTTGGTATTTATCCTGCGTCTATTTTTACATAGATCGTGGGAAAACCCGTAAATGTACCGCTAATTTGTTACTGAGCCAAAAACAGTACTTTTTGATGAGCGAGCATTCTTCGCACATAATTAGCGAGAACTAAATGATTTCCAAATTAGCAATTTCAAAGGCTGCAAAACACTGGCAAAACTGTAGCTTTGACCCCGTGTGAAATTAATGATAATGTTTTAGAACAGTTAGGTTTAACAAATTGACTGTAACACTGTGATTTAATTATGTAAGTACACACAATCAGTTTAGGTGTCTCATGATTGGACAATGACAATGATTAATTTTTTAATTATGTTTTTTTTATTTTAAAAAATTGCTTTTAAAGAAATTCGTCTTGATATAAAAGGGGTAGAATTTTACCCTCTTGAAAAAAAAAGAGTATTCATAATCGGTTTATATCTGTGCTAACAAACATAAAGAAAACCACCCGAAGTATTATGATTTAAATGGTTTTGTTCTGGATGATTATTTTTGTATCTATCGGCTCTTAAATAAATAGCAAATCGTTGAATCAGTACTTTGCTTCCCGATCTGGCATTGTGACTACTTTAACTTATGCGATTCATTTTCAACAGCACCGTTGAAAAATCAAAAAATAATGACGCATAATGTGAAAATAATACAGCAGATCGAAATCAGTTGATACTTCGCCAGTTTGAAAAGGAACGCGGAACTTTCGAAACATAGACTTTTATTTTAGCTTTGTTTAGAGATACATTGCCTACTTTTTTTAAGTTTCATGCTAAATGAGTTATTACTTACTTCCTGAGATAGCCTAGCTTTTGGTATGAACGATGTAATTCCTGTCGAGTTTGAAGAATTAGTCAATCTACATACAACCCCGTTCTCAATGAACATCGGGGAAATCTTTATTTCATCCATGATGAGGCGCCCTGTTTCCGACTTGATTGCTTTAAAGTTGTCAAGTAATCATTAATGTCTAAGGTGGATACAATACCTTGGATGAAATAAAAATAAACCACTGTAGTTTTATTTCGTTAAGTTTCCTGCTGGTTTTTGCTCAACAGAGGTTTCCTTCGAATCAGTTTCCGTTTCCATTCATTAAAAGTTTAAAAATTTTCATCATCATCATTGCAGCCTATACAATACACGTCTCATAGTTGGGCATATGCCTCCTCTCAGAAAAAGAGGGCTCTTCATAATAAAATTTAAACATTGAAACGCTCTGATTTTGTCTTCTAGGTATATTTTCTCAGTGTAAGGAGGTCCAAATAATCACCCTTGTTATGTGTCCAAATAATCACCCTTGTTATGTAACTAGACCACGCGGCACCGTAACTATTTAGTACCAGCCTTTGTTTCGAAGGCGTGTTCATTAACAGACCTTTATCGATTCCGCACATCTTTACATTTCTATTAGCAGAAGCGAATGTTACAAAACGTTTCATCGTTATTTCATCGTCATTGCGAACAATCATCGTTAGGTTGGAGAGCTTAGTAGACAACCGTAAGCACTTAAGGGGGGTTAGTTCAAACTGTGATACAAAAAATGCCGAGGGAAAACAATTTTACACAAGAAACACAAGTCGACCATTTTAATGTACCTACTGAATATAAATGGGTTGAAGAAAATTACATCGGCTTTAGAAGTATTGGGTGTTTTAGAATTATTCTGATATAATAGCGCATATTTAAACATACCTAGGTATGAAAAAAAAACACAATGATCCTATTTCTTAACTCGATTAAAAATAATGCAGATCTACTTGCTATAGAACAACACAAAAGTAAGGAGGTAATTTAGATTAGTCTCAATTAGTAAGTCTAATTGATTAAGTATTTTATTCACGCACTGACACGGCGCGGGTGCGAGTTTTCACAGAACGAGTTCTATTCTTAGAGTAGCAATACATTGCGGGGCTTGACTTGAACGAATCATCACATCATATATCTACTTCAGTAGCACCGCACCGCAATCTATTGCTCCTCGAATCGTTTACTCGTACAGCTGTAATCGTGTCGGCCATTACCGAATTTATTCAGTCAAACTCACGCACGAATCACCGAGGTAGCCAATTAACCGTCTATTTACTAATAAATTGGATGTATTAAGAATTATTAACAGCGGTAGTCGTGCCGGGACCGGCGGTAGTTAGCGGACACCTACAATTAGGTCTAATCCACGCTCGGCTTAGAAAGCTCGTGAGATATTCTACAGATTAGTTCTATAGTTACTTAAGTACCTACTTCTTATATTCTGTGCAAGACGTTACATATTATGCCGATAATATTGTACGTTAACAGGGCGGTAAGCTCGTTCTTAAACACTATCTATAATGCTTCCAGTAGCCCTGTGGGTGTATTTTAGGTACTTACTTCACTGACTATTAATTAGTCTCGCTCTTTGTGATAATAAAGAAAACAGGTTTTAAGGATGTTTTGTATAATATAGTCATTTGTAGACTGTGAAAAAACTGTTTTGTTTCTGAAATGGGTCCTAAATTGTCATCACACGTGTTATGATCACACATGAAATGACGGGCCTAACGTGATTTCATGTTAATACATCACATCATACTTGATTAAGACGTCGTAACATGCCTATAAGTACTTTAAGATTTTTGGTAGTATTTTTGCGGGGTAGTGCCACCAGAGTTGAGGTCACGCATACAAGAACATGTCATGTCATGATAGCGGGATTTTAACATTCACTCATTCATTTCATTCATTCCCCTGTCCAACAGACTTCAAAAAAGGAGGAGGTTCTCCATTCGTCTGTAGGTATGTTTTTTTATGCAATCAGTTCTTCGTGTGGCTTTGTATAATCATTCACTTCAACTCTCGTGGCACTACCTATACAACAGTATTTCTTCCTTTCTTTCACGGGTGTAGTTAATGTACGACTTGTTAATGCACGCTCAAATAATGTACCTACGTCCTTATAATCCGTGCTTATGTAAGGGTGAAGACCAAAAAGTTGCAAACCGTTAAAACTGCGTTATTAAAACTACCAGCTTTAACGCTGTGCAACTTTTTGGTCTTCACCCGTAAACGGATTATCCTGCCGTGCATTATCTATCATATCACCTTTACCGAACTAGCACGAGTGTGTTGATTCAATGTGTGTTGTTAATGCACGCACGTTCTAATAATGCACAGCCTGATAATCCGCACTTATAATATTGCTCGACCTATTTTTGGGAAAATACCGACCATTTTTTCTTGTACACCGAATATTAATAAATTTAGTAGAAAATAACTTATTTCAAAAACATATCGTATAATTTTTTCCATTTGCTTTGAATGTGAATAAAACGGCATAAATACTCGTACTTACTAACAAGAAATCAGAATATTAATTTTATTAAATACCTGCCTAGTAGGTACAATAAAGTTAAATAGCTATATCAGTTATGGACCTCACCAATTGGGAAACTCGGTGCCAAGTCAATCTTGATTGTCGGTCCTGAACCGACCCCATTACAATAAGTATTTTACGCAACTTCACAACCTTGTGGAATGTTGAACAGTTGCGAAACAGTGAGTACCTTCTTCTCACGTGACTGACGTCCGATAAGTTTTAGTTTCTTTTCAATACCTTCTTCACTGTAAATGTGAGGAAAATTCTAAAAGGGTATGTAAGTGAGTTGAGATTGTTTGGGTCAGTCAATTTTTTGGTCCAGATTACTTTATGTTGATGCATCCGTAGTGCGACTGCAAAAAGTAAAGTGTACTTACGATTGGATGATTGCTCCTAATCGATTCATAGAAATAAAATAAATCTATTTTGTATGCCGCAATCATACCATAAACTGAATAATTTGTAGTGAATTTATACCATCATGAGTTACTTTGTACGTTTAGGTAACATTAGTAAGAAAAGGAAACAAGTACCCACGGATAGATCCAGTGGTACGCCTGCGCAAGGTGTTTCCGCGGAACCAGGAAACTATCACTCTCAGAGCAAACTGGATACGTCGCTATAGGACAAAGACCTATCGAGCGGTCACTTCCCTCGCCTGATCTGGACCTAGGAAAGTTGTACATGGCCGCTTATATAAATGCATGAACTTGATACAGTAGTGCACTTTTCCATGCGACGGTGCCCAGAGCGCTTTTCCTTTCGCAATACGCGCTTTTTACTTTAGAAAATAATGTAACAACCGTGGCCGTGCGCAACAACGTCCATCATGACAAAGAGGATTTTAGTAAGTTCTGATCCCATTAAACATTTAAAAATAAATTAGTATAATAAACAGCCGATTTGTAAGCCGTTTACGAGCGTCTGTTACGCAAAGCAAATACACCATTAACGAGGTTGCTGATTGATGGGGTTCCACGCCTTTCTTGAATCGACGATGACGGATCATTAAACTGATTGGTGTTTTCAGATGTTCGTGGCTTTCGCTGCGCTGGTTTGCGCGAACGAAGTCGAGGATGGCGAGCAAACGAAGAGGGGTGCGGGGAAGGCGAGCAGCCTGAACTCCATTCCCACAGGTGCCCAGAAGCCGGAGTACACTTACCAAGTCTATAATCAGAATCACAACTCCCAAACGAGCCCAAGTTCCTATCAGGCTCAAGTGCCTAATTCATTTTATCCAAGCCAATCCTCGAACCAGTATTACACAATTCCAAACCAACCTGCCGAGGTGTCTTCTGGATATTCGCCACAGCCTCAAATAAGTCTGATTCCTCCGCCGACTCCATCGCAATTTCTTCCCATTAACTTTGTGCCTAATGCGGGCTATCAATCAAAATACCAGATAATTCCATCTAAAGCTGCGAATGGGAATATTCAATTGTTAATTCAACCGCCTCAGAGCTACCAATCCAATCCATTTTTGCAGTACCCTCAATCCTATTTCTCACCGAATCCTGGGAATCAGATCAACTCGCAACAAGGACAATTTCAACTTTCTCCGCAGGGACAGTATAATGTTGCTCCTCAGTATCAATCATTGCCTTTGAGTCAGCCTTATTTAGGTCAACCATCGACAATGCTGCTCCTGGCTCAACCTAATCCATACAATAGCCTTTTATATCCTGGCCAGAATCCTGCACAAAGTTTTTATAATTATTATCCATCGAGCGCGCAGCAGAAGTATAATCTTTCTTATGGGTCTTCCCCTCCACCTTTGGTGGAGTATGAGAAGGTGCAAGGTCCTGTCTCACAGAGCTTGCCTAAGGAGGACAACGATATAGGGTCCCATGGAAGTGACTTCGTTTCTTCTGATTCCAGCGCTAGTTACAAGACTGCCTATGCGACCGGACGCAGTGGAACTTATTCTAAGCTAAAATGACTGTATAGATTTAGTAGAGGCACAAACGAGTTATCGTTTCTCGTAGCTATTCTCTAGCTTTACATTAAAGGTGTTAAGTTGCCATTTTTCGTATGTTATGCAGTGCTATTTATTGTTATAATGACTATTGTTGATAATGTTATAACTCTATGTAATAAAAAAGTTGCATGTTTTCAAGTTTCATTTATTGCTCTTCTTTTATGTTAAAATTATGGTAGTAATTGAAAATATATCCTAGTGGATTATGCCATTGACGAATCGTAGAATGCACTATAAAGAAATATCTGATCTAGTGTTTTGAGTTTTTTTTACAAACTCGTGAAATTGCTCTCGAAAAGCATTATTTAGTGACGTGTATCTTCGTCGAAACCGGTAGATTTTTTGCTAAAAAATCATTATTCTCAGGATGTAATATTTCATACTGTTTTTAAAAAGTAAAGTAAGTTACTTATTATACATATTTAATTAGCATTAAAATACCTTATTGTTCAAGACGCATTCTGTCCAATCCTTGTTTCAATGTGCCTAGCTATTTTCCTATGTAGGGATCTGGCTTCAAACACATTCAGATAATTGTCGGTAAACACTTTCAAGGCGTGGTAAAGTACGTTAGAGTCCTATTTACGATACGATCTAAGAATTGCATTAAAGCAAAGGTAATAACGAACAGGTAAGCTAGTTTCCCTTTCATTAGGCCGTTATAAGTAGGTATCTATTAGACATATTTATACAGGCACTACATAATAGGTACAGCGTTATTCGAACTTTCACTAATATTGATACTATAGCTATAAAACCACTTGAAAATTTATTATTGAAGTAATACAGGTAGACTAGCTTTACCACGCGGCTTTCTTTCCGCGGATAAATAAAAAATTGGCTACCTCTCTATCTCAACAAAATTTGGTAAAATCTCTGTGTGATTCTCTTGGAGTCTGCCAACATAAAAGTCTCCAATCTATGCGTTATCTGTCCGTCAGTCAGTCTGTCACTCTTTTATAGGTACCTACATATAGATATTTAGTGTAAAAGTTTAAACAATAAGTAACTGTTTGACTAAGGGATTACCTGAAAGTTAAAGAATTTTACTATTCCATACAGTATAGTAAGTACCTAGTCAATACACGCCCAAATTCTACTAGGTACTCAATTACTACTTTAAAGTTTTATTTTTGTTCATGCAATCACTGAGTTACTGTACTTTTATTATATTATGGTGCGGGTGACACTTGTCAACATCACAAGACTAGAGAGTCAAAGTGTAAAACGAAACGTGCATCAAGTGGCACCCGCACCCGCACCATGCTAGAATGAAAGCACTGTAAGAAAGCTTTGATGGCGCGCTCTATCCTTCGTATTTTCTAATATTATTTTGTCATAAATCTAATAATATATATTGATGCCCGCAACTTATAATAATATGTAAAATTATAAGCTTGTAAAATGTGTATTAATTCTAAATACAAACAATACGTAACAAATGGGCGTGTTTTCTTGTTTCACTTATTTTTAAAGTGGCACACGCCACACTGCCGTCAGATGAATGTGAGAATAAATTCCCACGTCAGTGATGTAATCCTTATCATTATCACCATTGGGTGCTATCAACACAGTACCCAGCAAATTAAAAACAGTAGGCTTAAACTAAAAATCAGCAGCGAGAGATTGGCTGATTGATCGCGTGTTGCTACCGTGTCTCTCTAATAAATGATGGTGCTTCATTCGTTTTAGGCATTTCAGAGTAAGTAGTACTTAATATAATGTTTCGGATGAAGAAGGATACGTTAGGATTTAGAATAAATATTGATGTGATTATTCGGAAAAAAGTTTGCGTCTCAAACAAGTCTTATAGGCACGGATATACCTACTGAACTGAGGTAACGAAAATTGTAAAATTGCTTTAAAATCGTATAGTTCGTTTTAAACTCCGCGTAGCACCACAGCAAAATAAGGTATTTTTATGCTTTGATAGTATTTTTATCAAAATAAAAATATCCTTGATCCTGTTTTTTGTTACCTTGACTACTTATACGTATGGTATTCAATAAAGAGTCATTTTAGTGTCTTCTTGAGCCTAGATTTAATTTAGTATTCATTGAGACATTAAAAAGAGAGCATAAAAGAGAAAAAGAACAGAGAGAGAGAGAGAGAGAGAGAGAGAGAGAGAGAGAGAGAGAGAGAGAGGGGGGGGGGAAATATTGCCTGGAAGAGATCGCTCTCTGTGTACCTGTTTTCTGTATCGCTTACTATTTCTGGTGTACAATAAAGAGTCATTGTATTGTATTATATAGTTCATAATCATTTTTATAACTTTATTCATTACTTAATTCATAAATCTAGTTAATTCTTCAATTTATTAGGGTACCGGAATATCGTAAAATTATCAATTATCAAATACTGTACCAAAACGCGGTAGTGTGGTGGCGCAGTGAAAGGAAAACGCCACGCTAATTGCCTTAGCGTTATTTGTATCATTCCGATATGATGGGCAATCGAATGCACCTGCTGATTACAGGATGCTCCAAATTTTCAATTATCACCGCATCGACTGCGGCAAGCGTATGAAATGAAAAATGTATTTATTAAAATTACTACTTGAACAACGAATACGGTAAAACCTCCTAGTAGGTATTCAAGATACCTGTGATGTATGTAACTATCATTATCACATACGTGCTCAAGTTTGGGATGTATGTTAGGTAATGAGAATGAATTTGTATGTGAACTATTAATAGTTCATTAATAGTTCTTATTAAAATAACTTACCAGTTATTTTATTAAGTTGTAACGTGGCGCTCCGGCGGGGAGTCGAACCCCGGTCTCCCGCAGGACAGGCGAGGGGATTGACTGCCACGTTAGATTGCAAACGTACCGTGGCACCTTCGCGCCGCGCTAACATTAGCCTACGATCCAGGTGCGGCTGCGCACTGAGGGTCTGGAGGCTTTCTATACTCGGACTAGCTCAGGGGTCTAGGTCAGGGAGATGATGTAAACACCGATTTGATAATACACAATACTGAGGGCTTTTATGCCTGTTTATTGATAACTAGTAAACCTACACCTTAAATACTAAATCACTACTTAAACTACGGCGAACTTAACCTACGGTTATTCTGTCCACGCTATCACTGCGCGAGAACGATCGCACCGCGGCGGCGGGACAGTGTTTAGTAAGGACGGCACGGACGGTTATTCACACCACGCTACCACTGCGCGAGGTCGATCGCACCGCGGCGGCGAGGCGGTGGTTAGTGGATACGGGATGGACGGCGGGTCTGGCCACGCTCCACTGCGCGAGGTAGATCGCACCGCGGTGGCGGGTCAGTGTTTAGTACGGATGTTACGGGCGGTTATCCTCACTCCGCTACCACTGCGCGAGGTCGATCGCACCGCGGCGGCGAGGCGGTAATTAGTAGGTACGGGAGGCTAGAGGGGGTTAGCGGGGAGAGGAGGAATCAGAGGGGGGCGTCACTCGACGGCCCCACACGTCCAGCCAGGCTGCGCGAGAGATCGCACCGCTCCGGTCTAGTCGCGTCGGAGGACGCCGGGCAACTGCCGCTCTCGGCGGCGCGGCGCGGTTATATACTATCGCGGGGTATGGTGCGGATCGCGGGCGGCGGCGGGGGCGGCGCTGCAGTGTTGTAGCGCACGGTCTGGCTCGCGGGTGTCGGCAGCGGTTGCATCAGCCTGGCGCAGTGTTGTAGCCGCACGTTCCTTGACTCGTGACGGGTTCCCTCGTCACATCCCCCTCCCGCTCGTGAAGATTTTTTTCCTGCGGGAAAAAAATCACCGGTGAACCTGTTGGACTACCTTGTACGATCTGTACTGCCTGCGGGGGGTCCACCTGTGTTCGTGCGGTTGCGGGTAACGGTTGATACTTATCTGTATGAATTGTGGGTTTGTACGGGACTACGGGTTATATGTGAAACCTAAACTTCCAGTTGGGTTTTTCCATTTTTTTTTTCGTTTGTTTGTACTGTTTTGGTCACGGCTGTTTTTTGTATTTGGGGAGCCGTATGCAACCCCTTCTGTGGTTGCCGTTGCGCGGCTTCCCTCTCCTCTTATTTTTTTTCTTTCTTCTCCCGTTGGTACCTTCCGGTCCAACTGGGGAGGTCTCTGTGTCCGTGTTCCTTCTCATCGGCGTGGACTCTTGCCTAATAGCAAATGTAACGGTGTGGCTCCTACTTAATGGCGTTATTTCCGGTTTTCTAATACGGTTTTTGCTGCGGGTTATTTGTAGGGGGCGGTCGGGATCTTAGTTTTATTTCTTTTTTTTTTTTTTTTTGTTCTGTTTTGTGAAGGGTTTTATGTCTTTTATATGGGCTGTTATTATTCGGTTTCTCTTGGCTTCGTCTCGTAATAAGTATATTACTGGTGACTTCCTTCCGACGACCTTATATGGTCCCGCGTATTTTGGGCTTAGCTTCGCGCAAAAATTTTTATTCGCATCTGATAACGGGTATGTTTTTTTTAATACGTAACTGTCGGGCTGGGGTTCCCACTGTCTCCGTCGTTGATCGTAATATTTCTTTTGGGTTTCTGGCTGGTAGTACGGTTGTGCTATTTTATTTAGCGTCTTTGCCGTGCCCATACGGCCTGCTCCTAAGGCGTCGTGGTTCTTTTGTCGGATTTCGGTTTTTTTCTCTTGCTGCACGCACATTTTCCGTTCTGATTTCGGGTCTAATTTTGTTTCGTATGTTGGGTTTGTTATATTTTTATAGAATCTTCCTTCTTTTATGCGGTGTTGCTCTTGTTGTCGGTTATTGGTTAGCTCTGTTATTTTTGCGTTGTACCATTCTCGGGGCTGTTGTTGATATGCATATCCGCTACTTGATTGTGTTTACCCGGTCCGTTCTTGAGGTCGAATTTTGAGAATATTTGCGCGTTTCTCAACTTTTCTAACGTGTGATCTATTTGCGGTATCGGGTATGCGTCCTTTTCGGAGATTTCATATTTCTTACGGAAGTCAATACAGACTCGGCGGTCACCATTCTCTTTCTTTACTAGCACTATTGGTGCGCTATACGGCCTTTCGGACGGTTCTATGACGCCTTGTTCCAACATGGTTTTCACGTGTTCATCAATTTTCTTTTGCTGGTGGGGTTTCCTCGGGTAGTCTTTTTGCTTTATTGGTTCATTGTATTCTAGTTTGATCCGGTGTTCCATCCATGTGTTGCCAATCGGGCTCTTGTCGCATTTCTCAAACTCGGCGGTCAATATCTGTTCCAGTTCCTCTTTTTGTTTCTGTGTCAGGCCGGTATTGTTGTCTTCTACTTGGTTTTCTTTTGTGACGTCGCTGTCTTCTTTTTCTGTTGTTGTGTCTCCCCACTGAAGGGTCAGTCCCACTCGTCTCAATACATCCATTCCAATAATGGTGCAATTTGCTGTTGGCAACACTCTAACCCAGTGCTTAAATGTGATTCCATTCAGCTCTATAGAGACTAGGACGTCCTTGTTTATTTCCACCTCGTTACCGTTTGCTAGTATTATTTTCCTACGCCTATCCTTCTGGGTTGCGTTGCTTTCGACGCATTTCTTGTACGTATCTGTATTTATATATGTGTTAGTTGAGCCTGTATCTATCAAGCATTTTTGTTTTTCTCCCATTATAGATGCTTCTTTGAAATACCGGTTGTCCTCCCTTTGTATTTCATTTGCTGCTCCTGCACCTTCCTTTGTCCATCTGCAGCAGTTTTTGCTCAATACTCCTACTTTCCCGCATGTACTGCAGAATATTTGCCTCCTGCCTCGGCATTCTCTTGTGGAGTGTCCCGGTTTGCCGCATGACCAGCAGCATGTTGCGGAGTTGTAGTTGGGTTGTATTTTCCCTCGCCCGCTTGTTGTGCCTGGTCGGTGCTCCATTGGTGATCCCTTTGGTCGGTAATTGGTTTCTAGCTGCGGTATCGGTCCTATTCGGGTTTTTTCCTTGAATTTTTCCTTCTGTATATTTTCGTAGTCGGTCGTTAGTTGTATGAGGTCTCCTATGGTTGTAAAGTCTTGTTTCTTTACGTACGTTTTGTAATTCGGGTGCATGTTTTCATAGATCCGGTTTATCCTCTGTTCCTCCGACAGCTTGGCTTGTCTTCTCATTATTGTCTGTAAGTCTGTTACGTAATCTGTGAATTTCTCACCGAACCTTTGCTTTCGTGTGATTACTATTTCTTCTAGTCTTGTTTCGTAATTACTGGGAAAATAATAAAGTTTGTACAACTTCACGAACCCGTCCCAGTCTACCCATTCATCTTTATTATTTCTGTACCACCATAGTGCTTTCCCCGTTAACACGTGTGGTAGAGCTTGGAGCATTTGATCCTTTTTGATGCTTTTCGAAGTCATCAATTCTTCTATCCTTTCTAGGATTTCCACCGGATCGCCGGTTCCGTCAAATGTTACTCCCCAGCTTCTCGTTAGACTCGTCATGTCCATTTCTGGTTGTTTTTCGGTGCTCATGGTTGTTTCCCCTTCGTTCGGTATCGCGGTCTCCTTCGTGTCTTCTGTTTCGTGGCCTTCTTGGCTTCGGATGTGGTCGGCTAGTTGTTTTCGTAGTTGTTCTACGGTTAAATTGTCGGTCGGTAACTCTTGTTCTTTTGATTCTTTAATTAATTCTGTTTTCGGTAGGCTATATATCCAGGATGTGGGCATTACGCCTCGTACTAAGTCGATTAGTCCGTGCGTGTTGTCGGTCGGTCTGTTCGTTTGTCGTAATCGTCGGTTTTTCTGTACTATCTCTCCTGACTCTGAGCGAAACACTGTGAGTTATTTAGTTGGGCGCCAAATGTAACGTGGCGCTCCGGCGGGGAGTCGAACCCCGGTCTCCCGCAGGACAGGCGAGGGGATTGACTGCCACGTTAGATTGCAAACGTACCGTGGCACCTTCGCGCCGCGCTAACATTAGCCTACGATCCAGGTGCGGCTGCGCACTGAGGGTCTGGAGGCTTTCTATACTCGGACTAGCTCAGGGGTCTAGGTCAGGGAGATGATGTAAACACCGATTTGATAATACACAATACTGAGGGCTTTTATGCCTGTTTATTGATAACTAGTAAACCTACACCTTAAATACTAAATCACTACTTAAACTACGGCGAACTTAACCTACGGTTATTCTGTCCACGCTATCACTGCGCGAGAACGATCGCACCGCGGCGGCGGGACAGTGTTTAGTAAGGACGGCACGGACGGTTATTCACACCACGCTACCACTGCGCGAGGTCGATCGCACCGCGGCGGCGAGGCGGTGGTTAGTGGATACGGGATGGACGGCGGGTCTGGCCACGCTCCACTGCGCGAGGTAGATCGCACCGCGGTGGCGGGTCAGTGTTTAGTACGGATGTTACGGGCGGTTATCCTCACTCCGCTACCACTGCGCGAGGTCGATCGCACCGCGGCGGCGAGGCGGTAATTAGTAGGACCTGAAGGCTAGAGGGGGTTAGCGGGGAGAGGAGGAATCGGAGGGGGGGCGTCACTCGACGGCCCCACACGTCCAGCCAGGCTGCGCGAGAGATCGCACCGCTCCGGTCTAGTCGCGTCGGAGGACGCCGGGCAACTGCCGCTCTCGGCGGCGCGGCGCGGTTATATACTATCGCGGGGTATGGTGCGGATCGCGGGCGGCGGCGGGGGCGGCGCTGCAGTGTTGTAGCGCACGGTCTGGCTCGCGGGTGTCGGCAGCGGTTGCATCAGCCTGGCGCAGTGTTGAAGCCGCACGTTCCTTGACTCGTGACGGGTTCCCTCGTCACAAAGTAGATAGTTTTAATTTATTCTTATACGTTACAGGTACAAATAAACCATTTTTTATAAGTGTGTTAATTCAAAATACAGTACTCATAAAATATACGTACCTATAACGAACAGACATGTCCATATCAATGTTGCTAAATTAAATGAATGCTGACTAGCCAGTAAATATTTAAAGAAACCCTATTTGAACTAAACTAATGAAATGAGAAGGAGGACGAGTTCTGTATGTTAGCATATATGTGTTGCATAAACGTAACTGTGGTGCACGGTTAGTAGCGCAGAAGCAAGATAAAAATATTGTAGTTCAGCCATGTATTTATTTTCCCAGTTTTGATGCAGATTTATACAGAAAATCCGCTCTTCTCCACGTAATACTTTTCATATAAATCAATACATTGAGATTCGTCATTTGTTTTTTTGTCATCATAAGTTGACGGGTGCTTGACTAGACATTTAACATTTAGGTCATACAAGTAACAACTTGACAGAAGTATATAGTTGTAGCACTCAACAACAATTAAAGTAATGAAGAACTGTTATTTTATCTGACAAGTGACATTTATCAATAAATATTTATTGAGAATAGATTCATAGTTGATCATCTAAACTAAGTTCTCATTTGTTATGAAATGAGATGATTAGATGAACATCCTGTATGTACCCGCAAAATAAATACCAAAACTTGTTCGATGTACTTACCTACTACAAGTTTCCGCCGACCGGTTGTTCATCTACTTTTCAACGGTCAAAACATAAGAAAAAAACAAGCCACTAAATCTCTTATTACGACCGAGTAAGATCTACGTAGATAAAATACGGTTAAAGCATGGCTTCGACTACTCATATCACGTAATTCCTAAGGCTATTAATTGTAAAATATTACCTAATAAGAGTCCTACATCTGACATACAGGTGTGTTCTGCAACACTTACGTTGGGCCTTCCTTTCCCTATTGCAATCCTTGCGAATCTTTGTGAATTACAAAAATAACGTTAACAAAATGAGATTATATTAAAAGATAAAGTGCAATAATCCAAATTGTAATAAACTTGGTATGTAAATGCAGGTTTGATCGGTCGAAATGTAAAATTGTGAACACAAATTCGTAGTACATAAGTAGGTACTTGTTGTACGGTCAGCATCAAAAGTAGCTGGTAACTTTTTAGGGTTCCGGAGCCAAAATGGCAAAAACCGAACCCTTATAGTTTCGCCATGTCTGTCTGTCTGTCTGTCTGTCCGTCCGCGGCTTTTCTCAGGGACTATCAATGCTAGAAAGCTGTAATTTTGCACGGATATATGTAAACTATGCCAACAAAATGGTACAATAAAAAATAAAAAATATTTTTAGGGTACCTCCCATAGAAAATAGAGAGTAGTAGAGTATAGTAAATTGGGGGTGTTTTTTTTTCTCATCCAACCCTATGGTGTGGGGTATCGTTGGATAGGTCTTTTAAAACCATTAGAGGTTTGCTAAGACGATTTTTCGATTCAGTGATATGTTTGCAAAATATTCAACTTTAAAGTGCGTTAAATTTTCATTAAAATAGAGCGTCCCCCCCTCTAAAATCTAAACCGGTGGGTGGGAAAATTTGAAAAAATTCAGGATGGTAGTAAGTATATCAAACTTTCAAGGAAAACTATAACGGCTAAGTTTTCTTGAGAATTATTAGTAGTTTAAGAGTAAATAGCAGCCTAAGGTATAAAATATACCTAAACTATGGAAGATTCCGTATAAATGATATTGTAACGGATAACTCACGTCTTAAACCGAGTTTAGCTCGACATGTTTCGGGCGCGCGAGCAGAGCGGTGGCGCGTATTGTGCGTGTTGCGGCAGCCGCCGAGTAGCGTGCTCCTGAGAAGAAGGGCTACGAAATAGCCCGAAACATGTCGAGCTAAACTCGGTTTAAGACGCGAGTTATCCGTTACAATATCATTTAATATGAGTGAGTCTCACGGTAGTTTCATGTTCAAAATTCCGTATAAAATACGAAATCCTTAGAAAAATATTACTTAATTTTCGTAATGGCTACGGAACCCTATTTCGGGCGTGTCCGACACGCTCTTGGCCGGTTTTTTACTCTGTCACATTAACACATTTGTCAATCTTGTATGGCGCTAAGTAGGTAGCTACGTGGCTGTAAAACGACAAAGTACAAAAGTAACCACCTACTTTTGATGCTGACTACATCCATGATCGCAAATGGGTAATTCCATGATGCATCATATTGCAACCACATTTTGATGTTTAAGAGGTTCTTCCTGAGATATTTACTCCAATATGCTTATGCTTTTCTTATGTGCCCATTAAGTAACAGATCTTTTGAGAGTTCGATAACATATAAAATCAATTAATCCTTCGACCGCCCTAACATAGGGTGACCAGGTGAATATTTTTTTGTGGGTTGGATAGGTATTAAATACGATGAGCATGCATGTGTTAGAAGAGTTTATCTATTACCTATCTATTCATTCTTTACTCCAATGTTTTCCGAAGCCAGCGTGTTAGTCCTCGAAAAGACAGCCTTAATGCTGCTTAGGGCTGTGTAAACATGACTGTTTTACCCAAGATTGCCGTTAGAACGATTCGCGCAACAATCTGAGGTAAGCCAGGATTTTTAGTGGAAAAGAGAACGGGGTATGGTTGATCGGGTTCCTTGATAGTCTACTGTTAGAACACCTTGGCGCGTATAGCCACAGAAGGTACAGGTTTCAATTTCGTCCAGAGCGCGGAGTTTTTTCGTTTTAGATTAGATTATTTTAGATTTCGTCAAGTTAATCGTTAACTTAACAAAATCTAAGATTATTGTTTTTTTATTACCAAACGTTAACAAAAAGGTAAGTAAAAGTAAAATAAATAAGAGTTCAATAAAAATAAAATAAAAAATATCCTATAAGTTTTGAATTCGGTATTAATTAGCGAATGCCAGAACTTGATAGACAGACCTATAGACCGATGGACGGTCAACGAACGACGGTCAACGACGGTCTTTTGAGATACATAGATATTAAACTCTTATAACGTGTTGCAAATAAAAGTATTGATGTAAATTACTAACTAAGTTTCAAACTCGTTTTCAAGAAAAACGCGGAATAAAATAGCTGTCTTCGGTAATCAATTTTCCCACATTTACCGGGTACCGCTGCACTACTTATATAGAAAGACTAGCATCTACCCGAGGTATTGCTCGCATGAGCTGTTAGATTTGGCGTGAAATTCCATTCCTACATAAATTCCTTACCATGAAAATTCTTAAAAATTAGATCGTATTATTCATTTAAGTCGCACGAAGAACATCCATGCAAAGTTTCATGTCTAGATTGCGGTTGAGATTTTGGGATTCTACAAGGGCCTATTTTGATCCTGATAATTCCAAAATCCAGTTAAATATCTCCACCAAATCTGCCTAGCCGTTTTAATATCAAAGAATAACAAACAAACAATCACAAGCTTTCACATTTATAATAGAAGTAGGATAAACAGGGAGCTATGGGCAAGTCAAGTGCCCAGTTAATGGACCGGTTTAACTACTGGCCGATCAAGACCATTATTTTGAACCTAGCGTTTATGTGGAAAAGGGAAGTTTATTCGCACTTCCCTGTTTCTTACATCAGATACATTTTACGTTAGTCATCATCATCATCAGCTAACGTCTGCTGTAAGAACAAAGGCCCCTTGGAATTTCATAATAACGACCTGGCCCTTTACTACGAAGTGCAAAATTCGATCTTCGTATCTTGCCGTCCCACTGACGCTAATATTATTTAATACGAGAGTGAGAGGGACGGTACAATACTTCGACTTTCGAATTTCGTTGGCCCCCCAGTGCCGGCTCTAGCCCCTGATTAAGGTAGAGCGGGATAATACCGCTCCCGCACCTCCCAAAGGTGTCGCCAAATTTTATTTTGCACTTAAAACTGGAAAATGACGCCCCTGGCCATCTGGCACGTAGAGCGACCGCTTCTCTAGCTGTATCCCAGGGCCGGCGCTGATAACGACTTTCTGTCACTTGCATCCACCTGTTGCACGCAACACTCGCGTCATCAGTGTATCCTATTATATACGATGTCTGCAAATAATTCCGCAAAATTTCAGCAGGCCAATTATTTATTTTGACCAAACACCCCCCGTGTTTTTTATTGGAATTTTTCGTTCAAAATGTCACTCGCTTGATGCGATACGAAGGTGCTGATAAAGTTGAGCATTCACTCGTACAGTCAACATCATAAGTAAGTAATCACTTTTGTAGGTGGGAACTGACATTCTATACCCGAACAGGGTTTCATGTACTGACCATCTGTGTACGACCATCTTTGTAAATGAACATGAATTTGAATGAATAAATGAATATGAATATTATGAATATAGGTACCTGTTGTATTTGACTTTGTTTATTGAAGTGACAAACGTACATCAGATAGAATACAATGTATAGTAAAGAATAAGAAATTTAAACATTTTGATTAGCCAGTTATACAACATACTCCCCCGTAATCAAAACAAGATTATAAACATAAACCTATTCCTTTTATACAATTCTGATGCTTGATACGAGCCAATGGCTTAGTTAGTACATCAGCCCACATCTCCAAAGTATTGATATATACGACATTAATAATATTGTTCGATAATAAATCTCGTATATAATGAAATCTTGTGTCTATATGCTTGGTTCTGTTGTGGTGAACCGGATTCAATGCCAACTTCTGGGCAGACTGTGAATCATTATAAATAGTAATAACAGTTGACATACCAGTAAGTTCACACATCAATCGCCTCAGAAATTCAGCCTCTCTACCCGCACTGGACAAATTCATATATTCCGCTTCGCTGGACGACAGGGCAATGGTGGTTTGCTTTTTACTTTCCCATGAAATGGCTCCTCCGGCCATAGAAAAATAGAATCCGGTGTATGAACGACGATCCATAGGACAATTGGCCCAATCTGCATCCGCGTAGCCAATTAGACATCCACCGTCTTTCCTGTAAGTAATGCCCAAATCCATAGTGCCTTTCAAATATTGTAATACACGTTTTGCCGCCTTCCAATGACTTTTATCATATTTAGTATTGAATTGACTCAAATATGATGTAGCAAAAGCAATGTCTGGACGAGTATTAACGGCCAGAAAATTGAGTGAGCCTATCAATTGCTGATACGGATAGGATAATGAAGATTCACTTACATTCTTCTCACTCGGCAGAAACTTTTTAGTTTCCAACGGCGTAGGAACGCTCTTACAGTCCATCATGTGAAACTTTTGTAGCAAATCACGAATGTAACTTTCTTGAGATATTTTAATCTCATTAGGTTTGTAATGTATATTTAAACCTAAGTAATAACTGAGTTTGCCAATCACTTTCAGACTAAAATGATTCCGCAAGTCAGATATGACAGTATTTAGCGTTTTATTTTCTTTGTACAAAATGACAATGTCATCGACATGGAAAGCGAGTATTATTAACTCGTTACCAAACTTTTTAGTAAAAATACATGCTTCCGAAGGAGTTTGGTTAAAACCTATGCATTGTAAAATTTCGGTCAACTTTTTATACCATGCTCGTGAAGCCTGTTTGAGGCCATAAAGCGATCGTTTCAGTAAACATACTTTATCTTCTTGACCAGGTTTTATAAATCCTTCCGGCTGACTCATATACACTTCTTCCTCCAAAATTCCGTTTAAAAATGCCGTATCAACGTCTAAATGGTGCATTTTCATTCCCTTTTCCGCAGCCAATGCGAACAACATGCGTAAAGAAGAATTTAGGACGGTTGGAGAGAAAGTTTCCAAGTAGTCAATGCCATACTTAACTTGATTAAATCCTTTTGCGACAAGTCTGGCTTTATATTTAATTACGTCACCATGCGCATTTTTCTTCAGCTTGTAGATCCATTTGCAAGGTATGACTTTCTTATCTGGTCTATCAACGAGAACCCAAGTTTGTTTCTCAAGCAGTGACTGATATTCATCTTGCATAGCTTGATACCATTTATCACTATCTTCTGCGTTCACAGCCTGTGTATAAGTTGTAGGTTCATCCATCAGCTGAGGGGATAAAGTTTGCATGCATACACAATTGGCAGCAGAATTAGGTTTTCTGGGTCTCAAATTGTACCTTGGTTCTACAGAATCAGTATCAGATTCAGTTTCTTCTGATGAAGATGCAATAACAGGTTGAACTGACACATTTGGAGTAACAGCGTTATGCCACTGCCCCACGACATTAATATCAGACTGAACATCTGATATAATATCTACAATATCAGGTTGAATCTGTTCATTTTCGATGACAGCGCTTGTGACAGATGTTCGACTATCCGAACTATTTGACGAGTTTACTTGCGAACTAAGCAATAGAGGTACAACTGCTGATTCAGTTAAATCATTATCAGACTTACAAGTTGTCTTTACTTTCAAATCTTGAAAATCACATTCAAAGAAAGTAACATCTCTGCTTTTCACAAGTCTTCTGGGATATCTAATATCTCTGAAATAATAACTTCTTGGATCTTCTGAATATCCAACGAAAATATGCTCGGATGCTTTCATGTCCAATTTCTTCCGATTACATTCAGGGACATGGATGAATGCTCTGCATCCAAAAACACGCAGATGAGAAAGATTTGGTATTTTAGCATACCATTTCTCGTACGCCGTCTTCCCATTGAGAGCACGGTGAGGAGACCTATTTTTAAGATATACAGCCATCTCTGCAGCATCTTGCCAATAAGCCGGAGAAAGGGAACTGTCTGAAAGCATTGATCTTACTTTCTCCAAAATTGAGCGATTTGTTCTTTCTGCAATAGAATTTTGCTGAGGACTGTAAAGAACTGTTGTTTGGTGTTGAATTCCTTCATTTTGTAAATATCTCGAAAATTCAGCATTAACATATTCTTTTCCATTATCGCTCTTCAATATCTTAATCTTTGCTCCTGTTTCCCGCTCTACTGTGGACTGGAAAATATGAAACTTGTTCTTTACTTCCGCTTTTGAAGGAATAAAGAATACAAAAGTCATACGAGAAAAATCATCTATAAAAAATAAAATATACTTATTGCCTTGAAATGAAGTTTCAGGCAATGGTCCACAAATATCTGAATGAATAAGTTCCAGAACAGAAGTTGATCTTTTATGTGAAACTTTCTTAAAGGGTTTCCTATTCTGCTTACCTTCAATGCAGGGGATACATGGTTCCTTATCGACTTCTGAGTAGTCCACGCCCACTGCGTGTCCCTTCCTCAGTTGATCCATTCCGATGCGACATAAATGACCTAGTCGTCTATGCCAGAGCTTGAAGCTAGAAACATCAGAGTGGGTCTCAAAAGCAGATAATTGAGTAATTGGGTTGACCGTACAGTCTAAAGAATACAGTCCACCACATATAGAACCATGTAAAATTACATCACCTGTACAAGAAAAAGCATCAGAATCATAAAAATTACAACCAGTTCTATCAAAAACTACATTAAAACCTTTATCTACTGCCTTCTTTACTGAAATAAGATTAGAATTCAAGTTCGGTACATGAACTACATCAGTAATCTTCTTTATATTAGTATTCTGACCGCAAGTGCTAATAGAAATATCTCCAATGCCTTTACTGGGCAGTACATCTCCATTTGCAATGGTTACAGTCCCAATAGACGAACTTCTCATATTATTCATCCAATCCGCTCGTGACGTCATGTGTGCTGAAGCTCCAGAATCAATAAACCATTTATCACGCTCTAATCCGTCATTGACATTCAGTGCACATAGAGAATTTTTGTGATTTACGGGTCTCTTCTTCTTGTCCTTTTTATGGGGACAATCTGGACGCTTATGTCCTGGCTCCATGCAATCGTAACACACAATAGGTTTCTTCGGTTTGGATGTAGAAGGTTTGTTCTGGTTCATTCGTGTACGAAGAGCAGTATCTGGGTTATCTATAGCTGGTTTATTCAATTCATTCAATAATTTGGTCTTAATTAAATCCGCTGTAATGTCTATATTGGAATTTTCCAAAGCCATTACTAAAGGTGCATATTGAGGACTTAAACCTCCAAGAAGAATCGCAGCTATTGAAGCATCTTCCATAATTTTGCCAATGTCGGCTAAATCTTGCACAGTGGACATGACAGCATTTATGTACGTCTCTATATTGGAATCAAAATCATCAAGACAGTACCTGTAGAGTTTCCGTTCGAGGCTTATACGTCGCCCTAAACCTTTGTCCTCGTAAGCGGACGAAAGAGCATCCCAAGCTTCCTTGGCTGTTTTGCATGACCTTACATGAGTTATTGCCATACCATCTAAAGTGAGACATATTTTCGAAAACGCCTTCTGATCGTTACGTGATTTTATCTCAGTAGGAATTTTACTTTCATCAGAATATCCGATGATCGTCTCCCATAACTCTTCATGCATAAGGTACATACGCATTTTGAATTTCCATACGGAATAACCGTCTCTGTTAATGAGTGGTTTTATGCCAGAAATCGAATTATTTGCCATATGTATACGCACAGCTGTTTGATGTCACAACAAAAATAGTATGAAAATATCTTCGTGAACTATTGAAAATTTTCACAGATTTTCATAATTTATAAATGCACATACTGGAAAAAACTAGTAGATTCACTTTTTATAAAGAATATATAGCTTTTATAAGTAATACTCAGTTAAATATAGAGTCTCGTGCTGATAACGAATGTTGTATTTGACTTTGTTTATTGAAGTGACAAACGTACATCAGATAGAATACAATGTATAGTAAAGAATAAGAAATTTAAACATTTTGATTAGCCAGTTATACAACAGTACCTTGTCATTTTATCGTCGTGTTTGAAAAGCCATACGAAATTGTGTACCGACTGAAAGCGACAAGGTAAAAAAGTCATCACTTATTTATGACGTTGACTGTACCAGATCATCTAAAATTCGCTGTTTTAAAATTTGTCACACTGACCAACGAACAGACAGAGCCGAGCATAGAGCCAAACATTGCTACTAACGTTTACATGACACCATTATTCTAGGGAACGCTCTAGTAAATGTACGTATGTTGTGTTGTAGTTATTATTCACGATGATATCGGACGGATGCTGGGCAAAAAGCGCGAAGCAAATTTACCGTCATCATCCATCCCAGCCTATTTATTTACGTCCCACTGCTGGGCACTGGCCTCCTCTCAGAATGATGAGTGAAGAGGATGATAAATTTACCGTCGTCTCACTAGAATGCGCGCTAAAACGCTCCTGTTTATATTATCTGCCGGAAGGCGTGCGTGAGCTTGCCTTTGGAATCAAAAAGATTGTTACTTGACCTGAAATGTATATTTCAGAATTTTTTTTTTGTTTATAATGGTGGAAGCATTCTACACTTCCATTTATATTGTACTTTTTAAGTTTTTTTTTTATAATTATTTAATTTTGAAAATATGACTTTCTGCCAAGTTTCTTGCGGCGCATTCTTCTTGGCAATGATGGTCTTTCCGAAAGCGCTGGTAGTTTAAAAAATGACGTGTAAAAGTGCCCATTTACTGAATAGCCGTTATTTACTGAATAAATGATTTGAATTTGAATTATGAGTTTTTACATGTACTAGGCAACATTTTTTTTTATTTTTATTTTTTTATTTGACTGGATGGCAAACGAGCAAATGGGTCTCCTGATGGTAAGAGATCACCACCGCCCATAAACATCATACATAGGCTTAAAGTAACTTTAGTCGATAACAATATAACAATGATAAAATCCTGAAAACATTGGGGTGATCAGTCGACCTAACCACTCCATCTGCAGAAATATGCAAGAGTAATTTGAAGACACCTCGTATATTATCCCTAACTAAAGTATAATGTACTATTACAAGTTCGTATTGTAACATTTTTTTTTTATTTGTATTTGAACATTGCATTCTCGCATCCGGAGTTCCGCCGAAAGACGTCCGCAGTTGACCGGAACCGTTGGATAACAGTATAGCGTTATGTAATACGGGGTTTGAACTGGGTCGAGAATGCTCTATTTTTTTGTTACATGTGATTGCATTGTTTGTTATTGACTCCGATATCATAATCGAGTATCCTACTAATTTTATACATATACGAAAGTTTCGCGAGTGTATGTGTTTGTAACTCATTCACGTACTGCTGGTCGAATTTAAATGACTAAGGTGATAGCTGTCCTCTGGAGTAAACCTCTACACGCACACGCTGTTTTTTACCTCGAAATTCCAATGGAAATGGTACATTTCAACCACTATGTCTTAATATATGATATTCAGCACAGGTGTTGTAACCGTGATGTGATTCTTGGGAATCTCCGTGGTAATTTAGTTTTCAAAGTCGATTTTGACAGTGGTAGTGGTCGATTGGAAATTGGCAGCGAACCTTCATGAAGACTTTCACGGGAACATAGTGTGATGGTTTCCTCTCGTCTTGTGCACATCGCTACCACTTACCATCGGGTAACCAAGTTGCTCGGTAACCTTATGGTGGTTTCATGAAGAAACAGTAGTTGTAGTGTATGTATTTATCTATCTAAGTATGGTTATCCGTTGCCTAGTTCCATAGTACAAGCTTTGCTTAGTTTGGGACTAGGTCAATTTGTGTCAAGTGCCCCATTATATGATATGATATTTCGGAAGTGCTCTGGAAGCTCTGCTTCGGAAGTGAAATGTTTTCTTTCTCTCTTTCTTTTTATGACTGGAAAACGTGTGTGTGATTTCTAGTTAGGTGGGCTTTTGCATCAAAGCTAATGTCGACAAGACAGACACATTTATCTACCCGTCATCGGAGTTACACTGTCATAATCTTGAGCATCGAGCTACCTTTGTATCATTACACAATGATTCAATATCAATGTGTACTGATCGTTGACCCCTGTCTGCTAAGTGTTGGTCTTGACACGCCCTCGCTGACACCGAAGGGATAACCATCTTAGTAACGGGTCATGACTTGTTTGTTTTCTTCTAATTTGTTAAGCAATGATTTTGATCTTTGCCAGTAGGCCCTTGTAAAAAGGTGTGGGTTCCTGTTAAACTCAATTCGGTTAAATTAGGCAAGAGGATTACTGTGATATTTCGCTACAATCTTTTTTAACATAGACTATACCTACTAATAGTCAATGGAAAAGTAAACAGTGTACATTCAAGGTTATTTTATTATATTTAAGGTGTAAATATTAAATACTAAGGCGGCAAAAATATGTATATACCTTTTATTTATGCCACTCACCTTAAGGTATACATATTTGACGCTATGGCTGTATTATGTAGATATTTATGCCACTGTACAATCCACAATGCTAATGTTTTTGCTGTAGCTACTGGTTACTCCACAGAGCCCTGTTACTCTGGTGGTTTTCAATAAAGAGTAGGTAATTGTATTTATTGTATTGTATCTTCAAATTATTTGGGGTATTTCTTCAGATGATTGGGTAAATATTTGTCAGGATTTCTTTATTGTGGTTGACGAACTATGTTTCCTATTAATTGACTTTTATGTAGTGTACTCCGTCAAAGGTGAGACATTAAATAAAAATCCGGTGAAAAGCCTTTACTAACCCAATAATCTGTGAAACCACAATTGTACGCAAGTGCAATAATATCGTCTTTTTTAAAACCTCCATACAAAAGGTACGTGAGTGAAACAGAAGATGCTTTCCGGGTGTTAGGTACCGTGCAATGCGAAGCCGGAGCAGGCGGTTAGTTAATTATATAAATATTAGTGACACTTTAACTGCATAACATATCATAAATTACATAAGCTGTCTAATAAATGCTATGTTTGTTAAAAACGCTGTGCGAGCTTTAAATGACCTTTCAATTACAACTTTCAAACTGGATTGGAGCTTCTTCGCATATTTCAAATTGCGTTTTAGACTTGTTAAATTCTTGAATTGCAATAACACGTAGAATTGTATTCGTATTTTATTTATTTAGTTTGTCTTAATTTCATATCATCATAATTTTATTAATTTGATTTGATTTAATTTTGTTGTATTTTTTTTATTATTTTTGATGGTTTTATATAATCTCACTTTTTCCTAAAAATATTGGACAGCATAATATGGTAGACTATGGAAAGAGACTGTAAAACTTTTAAAACCTTATTTATATATCTGTGGTCTTACAATAAATGATTTGAATTTGAATCGATGAATAGATGTTTGAGGTTTTTAACACGTTGCAGCGAGCACCGTGATACGTCAATTGATGGGATTCCTGTCATGACACGACGTATAATCACGCCCTAAAGAAATTGTGTCTACTTGGCACAACAGAGCTGGACGGCATACCTCGTACAACCAAAGACTAGTTTTAGATAGCAATAAAATTATATGGAGCCCTCAAAGCGCGAGTCCGACTCGCACTTGGCCAGTTCTTAATTTCAATTATTCTTAAAGTGTCCGCTGCTAAACAAAGGCCTCTCCACTCCACTACCAACTACGTTTGATAGAAAGAAATGATGCATGTGATTGTGATTGCGTACGTTAGGTAACATAGCCTCTCTGGTCTGACAACATTAAACTTCTACATATCTTGCCCTGGTTCTGCACATCAGTTAATTACGTAAAAGTATGTATATCCACTAAATAAACCTGATGTTACGCGTTTTCCCTTCATAAATCGGCCCGTCAAACAATTTAGTAAAAACCCATTCAGTCTAATTTAAGGCATGTAGTTAAATTTTGACGTATCAATTAACTTAAAAAATATGACCCACATTTACGAGATTACTGCTTAGTTAAAGTTTTGACTGCTTGTAAAACCATTACCGCTACTGCGTGACTGTTTAATTACGTTTAGTATTTTTTCTCATAATGTTTATTCATAAGTTTGTTAACATGCTTGTTTTATTCTCTTTTGCATGTTTAACTAATGGATCTAGATTTGATTTGAGCAACATTGCAGAAGTGTTTCAATTACGATCGACTTTATAAATGTCATGTTTGATTAATCTTTGGCTACCTGAAATCGTCTAATTTTGGAACATCTACTTTTACTGAATTATTTTTTTAGTAGATTTACTACAGTCGAGTTCATAAACTTGTGAGCAAAAATTTTATCTAAAATGTCTGAACTCGCCTGTATACCGTTAACAATAGTCCCTAAGACCTAAACTTGGGTCACCAACTTTGATTTTCAATTTCAATTATTCAATGAATTTGTTCGTTATTCTATAATAAGAGCAAATTAAGACTAAGAGTAACGGCTGAATGTACATACTTTATACTCGAGGCTATGGGTACATAAACAAATCTTCTTATTTTTGGCCGGGTAAAAATACATGCTGTAATTTAACAAGTAATCCTGATTATTTAACGGCACACACAACTCATAATACCTACTACTTAATACAATAATTAGTTAGAGAAATTCTGGTGGTCCCAAGATCGTCTTCAATGGACGGAACTCCTCAACGGTTAATCGACTTGAAACTTGATGCAGAAATGTACCTACTCTGAATAAAAAAACTAGCATTAAAAATGAGATATTTAATAAAAGGTTATTTCTGAGGTTTTCAAATATTTTTTTGACAAAAATAGATATCATTTAAGAAAATATATTTTAGGGTCAATTTTTCATATTTAAAAAAAATCGCCTTATATCCCTAAAATATTTACGACAGTAGTCTTGTTTGGCAACCGATGATTTGTAGTACCTAAGTCCATTATCGTTTATTACTTTACGTGCTGTTAAGTTAACAAATAATTACATAAGTTTTAAATAAACAAACACATCCATCCCCGTGAATTTCGTAATAACTGGTATAACGCTATTAAAGGTTTTGCAGTTACTAACTTTTTCAATTGGTCACTCCTGAAATAGGTATTTTTCGACAGACTTTCTTCTAAATGAGGGCTATCGCGTGTGAATTCGCCACTAGAGGCGCTAGTGTAGCGTGAGGTCTCCGAAATGTCAAATCTCATAGTTTTTGGGTGAGCTACGCAGGTTTATTTATAATTAGAATAAATTTGTGAATATTTTGCAATATCTGAAATTAATTATAGCAAATATGCGTTCCGGAGCAATGAATGTCTGTGTTTTGAGACAGTTTTGTCTTTCGGCAACCTTTGTCCTCCCTTTTTTCCGAACAAAACGGGGACTATGCAACACTGTGGCATGCTCGATATTTTTATGGTACGGTTTTAAGGTGTATTAAATATGATTGTAATCTAAACTTTGTTTTCACGCCCGTAATAACAGACTTTGAAAGCATACTTAAAAACCTCACGCTACAGTGCGCCATCTAGTGAGACAAAAAACGATAGCCCTCATTATGGAAAAGTGCCAATAAGATCCTGTTGTATAGATTTCTGAAGCGTTGGATAGTTCACATTATTACATTCGACTGCAATTAGCGGTTTAGATTTCACTTGTAATAATATCGCAATAAAAAGTACTACTACATGTAGGTAATGTATTAGGTATTCCAAAGATTTTATCTACAGACGCAAAATTTAATCCGTCCCGCCATTTTGGCGTGAAAGAGTAACAAACAAGTACTCACGAACGCAGACGCACTCATAAACTTTCATATTTATGATATGTAGATACTGGTACAATTTCTCAACTGCTACATAAGTTTACGAGTACACACTACAGATATAATAATTATCGCGGGTACTCTTCCTACGACTTTAATATAGACCACAACTTAATTTGTATTTAGTAATTTAACTTTAGCTGCCAATAGTTTTGAAGAGTAAAGCCGCGGGTAAAGGCTCGTATTTCATATGCAACAGTTTCAAGTTTCATCCGTTGTTATTTCAGGAGGTAGCTGTGAAGCAATATATGCATGAAGTTAGCACCTAAATATAGCACATGTTTACTTTAATTAACACAATATACACTGATTGTGTTTACATTATAGTTAACCCTTAACATTGTTGTTAATAGCAGCATGTAGTGGATATATACAAACACATACTGTTTGCTTTGTTACTATACTTATTTTATTTTACAAGCGCAAGCGTGGCTAGTTTGCACGGCTTGACCACTGCACTTTATTTTTCTAAACTTTCGTGATTGTCACTCATATCATTGGAGATCCCTTAGTCTCTAAGTACCTAAAACGCAGCCAATTACCATAACACTTCGATCACATTGCACCACGTGACATTGGTCGCTGCAATGTGGTTTTAACGTCGAAGAAACTTTAGCAATATAAATAAGTCCCGATAGACATTACGTGGACCTCCGTAAAACAATTCTTGATTTAAATCATTACAATAATAAATAAATACGCGTGTAAGAATGGACGTAATTAGTGGTCATAAATTTATAATGACTGTAACGTAACGCACGATATTTTTTTGCACCGTTTAATTAGTTAAAGCTTAAGATACCAGCTTTAAAACTCACAAATAAAATAGCTTACAAAAAATAAAAGGTGGGCTTTTTGAGAAGATTTGATTAAGCTTAATCGCCAATCAACTAATTAACTGACGTCCAAAGTTCGCAAAGCTCAAAGCTTTGACGTAAATTAGCGATTACGATAACTGCAATAACCATGATTAATTTTACAACACACTTTCTACTTTTGGTCTATTAAATCATTAGAATGTTAGGTACAGACTGGTTACATAAAATAAGGCATCTAAGTTAAAGTTATCATCTAAGCTTGTGAATTAAGTTACACATATATATGTAACCGTAACCACATATTGTCACGGCTCTTGTCAAAAGTAATGGTTAAATAAAATAAAACCGGCTAAAGAGCGACTTGCTTGAAGAGTTCCGTACCATTGCTTTTTTTATGAAATAGAGTGGCAAAAGAGCTAATAAGGTCACGTGATTTTAAGTAAGAACCGCTATTCGGACATTAACAATACCAAAGGGCAAAAGATGCGTTGTCAGTTTAGAGGACTAAAGATACTAGGCTTGTGAAAATCGGACTGAAAGACCAGTCTTGCCTTTGTAAAAAGTCCTGTTGGCACGTTCTGGGTGCAGAACCCGGACGCCCCTCATCTAGCATTCTGGTTTGCTTGAAACTCACTAAGCATAACATGTATCGCATAAACTTTTTAGCGTAATATTTATATCAGCGTATTTTTTTAGCGTATAACTTTGCATAAAATCAACTTACCATAAGAGGTATTCATTTCGCATAAGACTCATTTCGCGTATAGGTAGAGACATTCGCGATGATGCGTGCCGCTGCCGTGGTTCTTATTACAATGCCATTATGGCACTAGGTATAATTTCGTATAAGGAAACCATCTCACTATTTTCCCAATCAGAACTCTACACGAAAAAAACAGAAAAGTAGATTAGGTTAGGTTAGAACTAGTTAGGACCCACACAGAACTTACATCCTTACTCACACGACAATAAGTTATGCCAAATGCGACACGAGATTATGCCAAAAAAGTTAGAACCGCAGAACCCTAACAAATGACTATCATTATGACTTCAGACCGCGTCTAATACTTATTTCGATACGTGACAGACATCGTTGACCACTTCATCGAATCAGATTATAAAGTCTCCACTGAGCGACATGTCAACGCCCAAGGCGTATAACAATTCATTTAAAAAACGAAATGTCCACGTCAAAGTATTAATTTACAACATCTGGAATGTCAAACCCTTTCTTATTAGTGCGAATGAAGAGCTGAATTTCTTATACAATGATAGATTAAATATGGGGCTGGGTGTCTTCCTCATCCTCAATGACTAACAAGTTATTTTTACAGACTTCAAAAAACGAGGACGCTCTCAGTTCGGTTGTATTTTTTTATGCTCGTTAAAAAATTTGGAAGCAATTTTTCAATTTGAAGAAAAATTATTAACCTCCAAGGAAGTTCTTGCTATCGGTTTTTATGTTATAATTATTATTTAAACATGAATTCTTAGGTAAACCAACAGCAAGGACGCAAACACAAACATTTAGATTAAGTTCAGAATTTAAATGAAAAAGAAATATAAACTCTAGTTTAATGAACTAAAATAATTTCCTTGCTCACCCGCGAACTTACGATAGCTAAGCTTATGCAAAATATGCGTGTTCATGCAGTTCCTCCACCTCCACACTGTAAGAACACACACAAATCACACAAACCCATCTATCACCACCACCACACTACACTGACGCGTTTCGAACTCAACCAGAGCTCATCTTCAGAGTGACACAACCGTACACCATGCTACCAGTTGAGACTAACGAACCACAACCACCGTTTTAACTTGTCACTGTAACTCCCAAGTACCCACATACGTTTTATGAAACAAAACAAAACTACCCACAAATTATTAATAAATTTTTTAACCGTCCTTCAAAACTACCTTGATTTTTATTTATTTACTGTCAAGGCATGTTTTATTAACTACCATTGCTGAAATTAGATCCAAGCCGTAGCAAGGGAGATGAAACTAAATTTACCTGCTCATTAATAATATTCCCATACTGTTGTATCTAATTATCTCCATGCATTCTAAAACATCGAGACGAAACCCCTTGCCACAATAATGTAACACTTCATACGAATTGAGTCCGATAAAGAATGATTTAGTTCCAACAAATGTTTGGCAAAATTCGACTTATCAGGATGCTCATTCCTATATGCCGAAACATGCTCTTTAAACCTAGTATTAAAACTGCGACCTGTCTGACCAACATATACTTTACTGCAGTCATTACAAGTGAGCTTGTATACACCCGATCTAGTTCCTTTATCTACCTTCTCTTTGTGGTTACAAAGTTTAGAGTACAAAGAGTTGTTAGTCTTAAAGGCTACCTTAACATTGTTTGATTTTAAAATACCATGAATTCTATCAGACAAACGACCAACGTATGAAATGCTACACCTATTTGTTAGAAGACTGCGATGGTAACACGGCGTAAAGCATGCTATTCACTATCCGTGCCTGCTTCTTCTGAACCAAACTATTGACCATTGTTTTAGTATAACCATTCGACAACGCTATCTGATAAATAGTATTTAACTCTAAATCAAAACTCTAGTTTATTTTTCGAAACAATTGCCATCGACAGCAAAGTAAGAAATAATTAACTCGTGGAGATCAATCGATGGATAATTGGTTTTATTTCATAAATAGATGTGTAGATATTTTTTCAACATACTTAAGTAGATTTTTTTTAAGAAGAACATACACAGTGAACTGTATCTATAAGTAAATAAATAAATGTCACGGGACAATTCACACCAATTGACCTAGCCCCAAAGTAAGCTTAGCAAAGCTTGTGTTATGGGTAAGTACTAAGCAACGGATAAATAAAATTATATAGATAGATACATACTTAAATACATATTAAACACCCAAGACCCGAGAACAAACATTCTTTTTTTTCCCGACTGCGAAGAAGGAGGGTTATGTGTTTGACGCGTATGTATGTATGCATGTATGTCTATTCCTATGTCCTCTCGTAACTACTCAACGGCTAAACCGATTTTGATACATGATACGTCATTGGATTTGCCTTAATGACGCGAGTGACACTGGGTACATGAAATTCTTAAAAAATCAAAATGGCGGATTTTTGGCGACAAATAATAAGTTTCAAAAAATGTTTTTTATTCAAACCTATCGAGTGGGGTATCAAATGAAAGCTAATAATTAGCCCATTCTAAATATATAGGTTTCGATCGTTTTAATATACCATTTTCACAGAAAAGTGTGAATAAAACAAAAAAAAAAATCCAAAAACCCGACTGCCTTAAAAATACTAAAAAGAAGAAAACAAGTCTAGTGGGCTAGAACTTTGTTAAGTAGCTAACTTAAAGTTCTACAGTCGGGACCCATTCAAATCGTGACGCTCAAAAACTCTTACCTAATGGGACCCGACTGTAGAACTTTAATTAAAGCTACTTAACAAAGTTCTAGCTCACTAGACTTGTTTTCTTCTTTTTAGTTAATTCATACAAATATCTGCCCCAACACGGGAATCGAACCTGAGCTTCGTAGTCAGGTTCTCTAACCGCTAGGCCATCTGGTCGTCAAAAATCTATAGCCAGTCGTAGTATCAATTGCAAAAGGGAACGCATCGAGTGACACAGCTATAGGATATCGGCCCTGCTCCACTTGCTTAGAAAGTACCTGCAGTGAAACCGATGACAGGGGAAAAGTGACAACGACGATAATATGCAGTTGTGTTTGCGTCATGCTCGTATTAATGGTACGCTCAAGTAATTTGAGGATTGAGAAACGCAGCGCTAAGGATGCGTGAGTGATGCAAGAAGACTGCCGCTGGCATTAAAAAAACAAAAATCTTTTTTTTAAATCGATGGTGACATGGAGGAGCACTGACCAAAAAACACCTACTACGTTTTATTTTTTTGTCGTAAAATTAATATTTTTTTTGTTGTTTTATAGGTATTTTAAGTTTGTGATAATTGTATGTACCTAAATAGATTAGATTTATTTAATGTTTCCTGTTGTATTATGTTCTAAATTTAATCATTCAAGGGCACATTAACTGACCTGATCTAGAAACACTAATTTTGCAACTCGTAAAAACATGTCAGCCTATGTTTGATGTTTTTTTAAGCCCATAGAACTAGTGAGAAAAACAAAAAACCTTGACAGAGAGAGAGACAGCGGCTGGTAGTGGGTTGGAAGCTAGTGTTTGCGAATGACATAGGGTCGGGCAAAGTACTTAGAGTCAAAATAAAAAGATCTTTACATAGTAGTGGGTGTATGTGGGCTGATTTGTTGTGACTGATTGATTCTATATATTAAAATACTGTTCTGCTAAGTCATTAGCGGTTCAATTCATCTGTGTTTTTTTTGTTTTCTTTTAGTAATGTCATTGACTTTCCTAATCTTTCATCACAGTTGATTGTGCAGCCAACGACTACAACTTCTTAATTGAATACAGTGAAAGCTCAAAACAACATAACAATTGCTAGCGATGAAAACAAACGCGAAACGCGAGCAACGAAACTTCAGGTGTTCAACTTTTACTAGCTTCCTTACAACGATAAATTTGCACCTTATTCCTAAATTGACAAGTTCTACTACTCTTCTATTATGGTTCAAATTAAAAGAAGACATAATTCTGTGGCAGTAAAGGGAATGTTGTAAGTTGTACAAAAATAGATTATAGGGCCAAATACATTTGAGATATAAATTAATCTGTCACGCAACGTCATCAGCCTGTGTGATGGAAACATAGACCACATGGTAATAAAAAGTGTAGACTTTTAACATTAGTTACCTGACGTAAAATGAACAAGGTATTCAGGGTAATATACATTCTTTCTTCGCTGCTTTAATTTGATAGTGACACAACTGAAAATTGTAGGGCAGTACATTTTGAAATATAATGTCACTATACAATTAATGTTCAATTTTAACGCTCCCTTTATTTTGAATTGTGTCACTATCAAATTAAAGCAACGCTATGTAGTCATTGTATAAAGCGCGTAATTATGATAAATTATAGAAGTATTTATTTTATAGTATTGCTCATGACTGCAAATAATAATTCAAATTTATAAAATTCGAGATAGAAGATACTGATAATTTTTGATTGATTTTGGTATAGATATAAAACGTCTTATTTTTGATTTCCGTTAACTGTAAGTTTAAACAGGTCATTCAACAGGTCAACTCAAGTTAATCTCTCCAAAACACTAGTAGTTAACTCTTACTGTTTAAAAGTTAGTAATGACAAAGAAGAAATAATTACAGCTACTTTTATGTCTTATCTTATAAATTTGCCTATTCCATTTTTTAAAAATTGTTTTTCAATATTTTTGTTGAGGAGCGAGGTCCCTAACCAATATTTCTGGAGTTGAAGAATCTGATGATTGCTTGGGGCGTACTTAGTTGTACTGGCGTCTCACATACAAAATACAGATTGACGGAAAGTTAGATTTTAAATTTTCATCGTTAAAATTTTGTAACGTCGATCTTGTGTTACGCTCTGACACAATCATCCAGATGCCGTTAATAGAGAAGCCATTAAGACGTTTTGCTGCTCCATGCTTTTGTTAAAATTCAATTTTATATGTTGTGTGTAAGAGTGGTGGCGCAACGAATGTTTTTGATGTTCTATATAGGTACGTTATAGTTTCTAGTAATTTGGATCCTTTTCTAAAGAATGCAAAGCTTTAATTTGATATTGAACCCCCTTCGGAGGAGGCAAACAAACACCCGTTTCCACGAGACCACATCAATAAGTTTTTATTGAAAATATTTTTAATGCTTGTTTTTTTGCTGACTGTACATTTTGCTAACTGCACAGTCTATCTATGTCATCATCATCATCATCAGCCGCAAGATGTCCACCGCTAAACAGACGCCTCTCACGATGTCGTGAGTCCATGTAGTGAGAGACCTGCCAACGGCTCGTCTTCCGGTTCGTGGTCGTCACTTGAAGACCAAACTTCAAGTCAATCCGATCGCTAAGAGTAGTTTAAATTCAAACTACCTACAAGGTTTAAAGACAATTTACACAACATCGTAAGTTAAATAAAGCTTATTACAATACATGTAAAGCGCAGAGTGTCTAGGCAGACGGCAACATTGATTGACATTGCGTTTACTTTGAGCCAGATATCTAAACTGGCTTACGTCTGTTAATATCTACGAGATAGCTTTAAAAGGTAGACAAGTGGTCAAAGCGTAGCATTTGAATATTGCCCCCAAACGTTGCAAGAATTTTATTTGCAACTATTTTCAATGACTGAGTACGCCGTTTGATACTCTCACTAGGTCCATGGAGGTTATTCAATTATTTCCTACATGAGCAGAATATTAGTAGTTTTGACTCCCCCCTTCTCCTAGTCAGCAAAAGCAAGCAAAATTCTAACCCCCTCATGCTTCCGTAAGCAATGGTATATGCTGTTCATAAAACAAACGATTAAAAGAACCTTAAAGTATTTTTACGATTATTAGAATTTTATTCAAGCATAGGTATTAATTTATTTAGCCATAATTTAATTAATGTTGATGACGTAATCACCATTCAGCCTCATTGTCACCAATGTCATCAAAAATAAGCTAAGCTAAGATCCCAACCCCAGCCCTATGTAACGTTTTTCACATGTTTGAAATCAATATATAGCTTATCATTTCGAATTATCTCTCTTAAATCCTATAAATATAAATTCTATATATCTTCTATCACTTCAACTAACTCCTTGCTATGAATACCTCGACTCTCAAACAATTCGCTTCTTACTTTCAACACGGAGATTAGCCGTTGCTAAGTGGAATATAATAGGCAATTAGTAAGACTCGAGATAAATGAAATATTTAGTCTTTTGTTCTGTTACACCAGTAACTTTTTGCTGCATACTACAAAGTGTTAGTAAAGAAAATTACACAATAAAATATAAGAATAATTTAACCATTGGTAAGATCATTCTAGATTGCTACCACCATATTAATTCTTAATCTTGCCACCAAGCAGCAGCGTTTACGCTGCCGCTGTTGTGTTTTGGTGTGGACAGTAAGACAGAATAAGTATTATTTTTTCACGTTCCTTCTTTTTTAAAACGAAAGAGCGGCAGATGATGCGGTTTGAATGAAAACTAATAACACTTAATCAAAATAAAATAAAAAGGAAGTTTAAATTTATTGCTCTTCCTTTCATTTTATCTATCACATTATAAAGTTGAAGAGATTTGATTTTTATAATACCCTATTATGTCTCTGATGTTATAAAATTATAGTTTTTTTTTTGTTTACGGTTCCATTCCCGGGTTGGTAATTTTTTTTTAATAATTCAGTGAAAAATAAAAATCATTACAGTGTAATTTTCTATCTTCAGCATTAATAGGCTACTTTCCTTCCAAATGAAACATACATTTTCACTTTGTATATAATATTTATACCCATTTTAGTTCTTTAGACTGGCAACGCATTTGAATCCTACGGTGTTGGGGGCGTCTTTGAGTGATGCTTCACGATTCGATTACGTGACGCACTTGTTCGATTTCCATCCTATTTAATAAGAAAACACTGAAAGACAAACTAATAAAAATTAGTGATCTGATTTAAGAGTGCTTATGTTTGTTTATTTATAAATCTTATATTGAAAAATAGAGCTATTGTTCTATATCCTTACATAACAAAAACATTTTCGATAATTCTACAACACGTAACATTGAATTAGTAAAAACAAGAAAACTTTTTTATTTATAAACAAACAAATAATATATACAATAATTAACAGAAATAAATAAAAATAGAACTATAACTTACTCTAATCCTAAAAATCTATATTTACAAATATCACCCAAGTCGCTGCTATTGGGCAGGGTGCCCATAAGGCTGGCTGCGTTTCCTCGTTGTATGGCAAAAACAAGAGGGTAACCAATTAAATAATAAAGCCGCCTCTTCAAAACACTTTAAATATCACAATACAATTTCGACCCAACACTTTTCTTTTGTGACATAACAATGATGGATCAAGATCTGTGATCGAACCTTCGAAGTAGTCCATCTTAATAACCCATCCATTAAAAAGAAATCGATCGATTTGAATACCAATTTCATAATAATAGTTGTAAATATGAATATCGATTCTGTAATAGAGATAGTAATAATAACTGCCATTCGATGTAATAATAGGATTTAAGCGCCGAGCTGCACTGATCTTAGTGGAATAGGTTAAACTATGCATTTAAAGTTGACGTAATGTAAATTGCCCATTGTCTTTAATTGATAACTATGTTCGTGGTTATGTTATGGTTATGAGCAGTAATGCGGAGGAGAGTTGATGGGTTTACAATGATACAACTTTTGCCGGTTTTCGTATTGTTTTATCTGAAGTTATGTGTCGTTTGAAGGTTTTTTTTTGATGTAAGGAAGAATTTATAGTTTAGAGGATGAGTTTATCAGATAGCGATGTCAAATGATTACACTAAATCAATGGTAAATATATGTATTTCATATAGTGTAAAGTCACTTCCCGCGTATAGACGCTCAGATCTTTCAAACTATGCGACGGATATAAATAGGTACTGTGTGTGGTTTTTTCTTATAATATATATAATTATATATATGATACATATACTACCAATGCGCCCTTGTTTGGCCCGGGTTTAGTTTTCGGGAAATGGCGCTGAAAAATGTAAAGCGCCTTTGATTATGGACCTTTTTTTTAAAATTGTCCCCGTGTGAGCCGATAAAATTATATTGTGTCGACGCTCGAAGCTCAAAATGCAGTATCATTTTATAAGAACTTTGCAAGTTATATATATACTACCTATTACAAAACAATTTTAATGAAGATTCGATAGGACTTCTGATTTACTTAGGTATAAACCTTATTTATTGTCAAAAGGGCGTACTTTTAGATTTAGGTGCAATGTTTTATAATCTTCTGCAGGTAGGTACAGAACAAACAATAACTGGTTGTCTATTTACTATTTTACTTTTCTTGACTTATAAATTACACAACCAAAAGTATAAAGATTTAATACCGTTAAATTCCAAAAAAGTTTAATTTATAATAAAAGAACTGAGATGTAGAAATAAAAATATTATACTCAACTCGACAGATGTATTTGTATTACTTTGGTTTGTAACGAAGCACCGGAAGCTCACTAAGATTAACACATAAATTATCACCGTATCTTCGTTCCGGAGGAGTCAGCGACAGTCGCCTTTCTGTACTTCGATATGTAGAGTAGTGCGGTATTTAACAACACAACGGGCTATACGAGCGACCACTTACAAACCGGGCAGCCGCCTGAACGCATTTGCGCGGTACATCAATTATTAAAAAAAACAAGTCAGTATCAATACTTTATTCAATTAAAAAAAATCAATTTCATGACTCATGAGAAATAAAGTAAGCTAAACTAAATTATCGAAGAAATAAAAGTGTTGTCAATTTTCCCGCGCTTTTTTACTTTTTAATACCGGCCATAGACAAAATGAAACTGGACTATTAACGAGTGTGGTCATTGGAGGTTGATAGATTTTCTTTTTTTAACCAGTGGTTTTGTAAATTATAGGGTTTCCAACGGCTGCGCTTGCATGGGCAGTGGAGGGCATGAAGTCAGGCAGTTGACGTCGTCATGGAGTGACCACGAGCCAGCTGTGTGGTGTTAGTCTCAAGTGCAACCATAAACAATAGTGCTTATGTTCTGTGAAGTCTTATCAAGTTTTCGGGATTCGTGACATCTACTTGTTTATAATGTTGCTGCAAAAGGTGAGATCATTTTAAATTAGAGCTCATCGTGTGATGTGTACCTTACTCATTGTTTTACTTGAAAGTAGAGCTCTGCTAACACTGGATTATTACAGACACGGCCGTTTATAGCTTATATTTTGACATACCTATAGATTTGTATGGACTCCTGTGTGCGTAAGTCCAACTCTTGTTTGGGCGGTTGTTTGAGTCTGCCAGTGCTTTCGGAAAGCTAAGTGATAATCATGAAAAAGAATGCGATGCAAGAACCTTGGCAAAAAGCATTTTTTTTTATTCACAAATTACAATTACACTTCACATTCTTATGGAACAAAATTCCTTTTTCTACAAAAATATTGGTACAGTCAGCAGCGAAATTGGATGAGCGCTCGAGGCTCTAATTGCCTTATAACAGTAGAGTCTTAATTCATTCCTGACTGTATTTATCCGACTGCGAAAGTTTGTGTAAATTGTTTGATACCCCTTCACGCTAAAACGGTTGTACGGATTTAGATGCAATTTGGTACACATTTAGTTGGGCGTATGGATGAACACATAGGTTAGGTACTTTTCATCCTGATATGCCCACGGGATTAGGAACCGCTAGGTTTAGACTTTAGAGTCCTAAAATTTGGTACGGTTGTTTTTGATGCAACGTCAATGACAACCACGATTCACACGATTTTTGGGAATTCCCATGGAAATTTTGTATAATCCCGGAATTTCAATTCAACTACTGACTCTAAAGCTGAGTTTAGACTTGCAAGAAAAATCGTGCAAGTTGCATTACATGGCGAGGCCATAAAGCCAACGAGTGTGTAGTGGTCTATCGAGCGCTGCAATGTAATGCAACTTGGATTTTTCTTGGAAGTCTAAACTCAGCTTAAGGCTTGAAACACACAGCTGAGAGCGGTGGCGGGACGGTGCGGCGCGGCGCAGAGGCGGTACCGGTTGTAATATTCGAGCTAGCATGAAAGAGGGCACACAGAATACCGCGTGGGAAATAAGCGTGGCGCGGTATTCTGTGTGCCCTCTTTCACCTTAGTTCGAATAAACTACAACTTAAGTTGACGCGTCGTTGATAAAGACGTTTGCAGACACACACACACACACACACACACACACACACACACACACACACACACACACACACACACACACACACACACACACACACACACACACACACACACACACACACACATACACACATAACACACTATTTTACGCTTTTACGCATACAATTTTAGTACACCTTCCCAGGTGTACTAGAAGCAGTGTGAGCTTTGAAGCATTTTGCTGCAGCTTCCCGTGTGTTACGAAAATCAACGTCGAAGAAAAATTTCAATCACCACCACCATAATGTGTGATGTGGTGTGTGGTCGCAGAATCGTAATTGGTCATGGACTCTCTTTTAATCCTTACTAATATTATAAATGCGAAAATGAGTATGTTTGTTTTTCTATTATGCGGTAAAAGAACTCAACTGACCGTGATGAACTTCAGTATTTATGGAGATAGTTTGAGATCCTGTGAAGGATAATAGGATAGATTTTAATGAAATAGCGGGAACTATACCTACTATTTTCCGGGATGACATCATTTTATCCCGGAAAATAGTAGGCATAGTTCCCACAAGCGCGCGAATTGCGATGAACGAATTCTTAGCAAGCGAAGTCGCAAATAACAACGAGAATGTAATATAATTATTGTGTAGTGTAAATAATGGGATTGTTTGATTCAGCAAGTCTCAAATCAAAATGTCAACAAAATTTACCCTTAAAATACTTACCCCCTATTTCACCATCCATTGATTAAATTTATTTGACGAATAAATGTGACGCCGTCTCTGTTTGTTTTGTTATAGACGGAGACGGCGTCACATTTATCCGTCAGATAAAAATTATTCAATGGGTGGTGAAGCAGCCTCTTAATGTTCATAAAGTTCACTCATATTACTAAGTATCGATTCTGAGGCACGAGCTTCTTTAAAAGTAGTAACGATATATTAGGTAAATATAGCCTCCTGAGTCCTCGCATTACCTTATAAAGGACCAATTAATACTAAGAATAACGGACGAATGTACTTTATAAAAGTACAAACTGTTCATTGAATAAAGAAGTTAAAGAACTTTGAAAGGTCTTATTAAGTACTACGTCTGTTAAAATGAATTAGGACCCAGGAGGATATTCTGGTCAAATTTTGTCTTTCACCAACGGTGATCGTATCGAGAACATGGCGCCATAAATTTACAAAAATCTAGAAAAGAAAACTAGGATAAAAGTGACCGAATGCCATTTGAAGCGCTTTAACGAGTGTCTGAGCGCCGTCTGTGCGTAATAAATACGACTAGCAAATAGGCATTCGAGGATATTTTTTTTTTATTGTTTTTGTTTTAAATTTGCAGTCAGTCGCCAAATTATAATCAGATGAGGTGTATGAAGAATGGCGGTATTTAAATTTAGAGACCAGTGCCTCTTGCATTGGGTCCTTAAATAATGTGGTTACGTTTTAATCATTGAATTTTGGACCAATCCTGAAGCTAGAGGATTGGAGTGATGGGTAATATGCATTTATTGCCACACTAAAAATACCTATCACTACAATGATCATAAACAAAAACAGCAGATTAAAAACTTTATTGCTGTTAACAGCACCTATGTTGGATTTCTGGTGAAGGAAGTTGATTCAAAAAATTGCGCATTATAGGTGTGTTTGCACCAGAGATGCGCGAGGAGGGTGACATTATATTTGGCATTTTTTTTAATCTCCGAAACTGATTACGCATAACAGGTTTCGCATAATTTATTTACGCCGAATCTTAAACTTGCCGAAATTTTGTTCGGCATAATTATTTGTAAGCCGAATGAGTTTACCCGAATATTATATTAGCATAACATTAACATGGCCGAATTTTATTATGCAATATTGTTTATCATATACGTAATTTAGCAGAATTTTGATAGCCCGAAATCCTGTACGAATCTATGTCCGAAAATAAATTAAGTACCTACTATTTTTAGATAAGTGTATTGAGCTGTACTGTGCAAGGATAGGTAAATGAACCGTTTCTATTGGTTCATGAAAAATACATTCCTCGCAGCACATCCTCGCACATCTCTGGTGGAAATGCAGCCAATGGGTAGTACAAGAGAAGGTTTTGTTACCCTGGACCCTGAAGAAATTATACTTGGTTTGAATAGGTATTTAACTATATGTAAACAAAACAACGTCAATTCGTGTTTTAAATATTGAAAATTCCCCATTAAACTATATAAACATATACATTTCTGTATTCAACTACACTAGTTTAGTTTGTATTACAATGATAGATAAGTAATATGTTTAAAATCCTTGAATGTACCAAATCTGGCCGCTGAAGTTTGTTTACATTTAGTTAAATACCTATCCAAACCAGGTATAAGATTCATATTTTCACAATATTGAAGAAAAATTTAATTTCTTGCGATATCGGCCAGGCAGTCCAATAGACTTATGTAAGGTACGGTAGAAAAAAGAACTTTTTCGCGTCATATCTAAAATGACACCATTTTACTGTTCTTACACAAAAGATGCTATTATAGCTGACCATAAAAAGTGTACTACTTTATAGCATCACAAAAATGTAACATTAATTTAGTAATAAAGGTACAAAATGACCTAAGGTCTTAGTGTAACAGTCGTTGACACAAAAAAGCTTCAGAAGACCTTACGTTGCGTAAGCTTGTCGTTTTGAGGTAACAAACGTGTTCTTTTACCATCTTGTTTACAACTTACCTCAATAAAATTGAAGCGTGGGACTCGATGGCAGTTTACATGAAATATTTTATTATTGCGGTTAAGTGCTTTGAATGCGTTTATTGGATTACGTTTGGCAGTTGAGAGTAACGTCACTTAAGATACCTTTGCATTTCGATACATTTTTATTATTCTACGCGGTTGTTGAACATGATTAAAAATACCCTTTACACAGTATCACTTTGTCGATGTCCATAATTGTTTAAATATAGACCTTACCTTTATTTTTATTTAATAAATAAATAAATATCACGGGACAATTCACACCAATTGACCTAGTCCCAAAGTAAGCTTAGCAAAGCTTGTGTTATGGGTACTAAACAACGGATAAATATAATTATATAGATACATATGTACTTAAATACATATTAAACACCCAAGACCCGAGAACAAACATTCGTATTTTTCATACAAATATCTGCTCCGACACGGGAATCGAACCCGGGACCTCAAGCTTCGTAGTCAGGTTCTCTAACCACTAGGCCATCTGGTCGTCTAAATGTAATGTATAGTTTTGATTTATCGACTTCGAGCCCGTGACTATTTTGTGAATTCTACTCTAATAGGTTTAGAATTTAGAATATCACATAATTTCAGACTTTATTAACATCTCCCTAAACGGTATGAAAAAGTTACGATGTATTATTGTAACAGTCTTCTTAATAATGTATGCTGTTTAACCAGTTCTACATATTATTTTTAAATTTAAAAATGCATGTGTAAAAGTTCCCAAAAATGACAAAATTCAGTTAACGGGTTAACGGCTTAACATTTTTCGAATGGGAAAGGTATGGCAAGCTAAATAGAAGAGGCTTATTAACGTTTGAATTGCGCACGCACACGGCGTGCAAATTACTAATTTTCGTGATCACCAATCAACGCCATTCTTTGCCCGACTGTCGAAAATATTAATTGATTTGAGATGTCATTCTCAGCAGTAGTACCGTCCATTACATTTTGACAACACGCATGCAGACAAGAAAGTGCCATACTAACTTATTCACCATCATACCCGTCCGTCCAGCGATGCAAGATGATGTGATGCGAACCTCGAAAACAAAAGACGATTTCGTTTCATGAGATATGGCTTTAATTAAAATTCAAACGATGCCTTGTTATCTTTAGAAATTGAATTAATTTCACACACATCAATCATTGCGGAATGATAGTTTAAATATCTTCGCAATGATAGTCAGAATTAAAACCAAAAACCATTCGGAATTGTCTATGATTAAGTGGTTGCGAAAATTTATATCATCAACTGTAGATAGGAACCTGGTTACGTCGCATCGAAAATGTGACAATAATGACATAGCGGCGAATTATCGTGACCGCATATAACATGCATCATGCATGGGTATGAAAGCGTTGGAATCTTTTAACCACATAAATTACGAGTAAAAGCTAGCTCCCGTTTCTAAGTACTCCACAAATCTAACTGGTTTCGTAATAGGCTGCAATCTATTTTTTGCCGTTCACCTGTTGGACGCCGCGCGCGCCGGCACGCCTTTACGTGCCTTGTTTGGGCGAGCGGTGCTTCGGCCACGCGCCTCGGACAACCACCTTACTCACGTCACTTTACGCTTTTACTTTCAGGTGGCCCTAGTGTGCGTCCTGGCACTTGCCGTCGCAGCAGACAAGAAAATCGAGCTACAAGACATCGAGGAAGACAATTTAAAGAGCGAGCAGGAAAAGGAAGTCGATAAATCTGAACCGCGGTCACAAAATGTCGGTGCCCCATCGGCACCTGGATTACTACCACTTGATTTCTTCAAAAATGGTTTACTGCGATATTTCGAAAACCAAGTGCCTCAGCAGCCGAGGTATGTTCAACAATACGCAGTAACAGAACCGCCAGAGAGGCCGCCAACGCAAATAGCAACACCTAAATCCCAATATGGCGCTGGTGTACCCCAGCAAGCTATGGTCGGGTATCTGTCTAATATTCCCATGCAAATATATCTAGTCCCGCAGTATTACAACGAGAACGGGGAACGGGCAGCCAACACGCAACCAGCAGTTCAGTACGCAGCGCCACCGATTTCTAGAGTTCAATCTTACCCTAGCGCTCCAGAAGGCATACAACCGCAAAACAACTTCATAGAAGTGCCGACTTACGTAACACCGTCGGGAAAAACGTACATTCAGCAACCAGTTGCTTACGTCAGCTATGCAGCTCCGTCGACAGTGGCTCCCGTGCAGGCTACTGTTGCTCCTATGCTGTATCAGGTGCCAGTTGTTCAATATCCCACTGCATTAGCAGCACCACCAGTCGTGCCTAAAGGTTATTATCCAAATTCTCAATACAGTGAGACAAATAACGTAGAAGAGGTTCAGGAAAACGAAGTTGAAAACCCTAAGGAGTACTCTCAAACCGAAACGTCTTATACCAAACCGCCTACTCCTGAGTTTCCTCGATACTACTCATCCCATGCTCCATTTAGGGAGGAACAACGCCACACTTCCATATCAGAGCTCCCTCCACCAAATCCTTTGCTTCTAAAGGGCTCACCACCACATCTCTCTCATATACCAAAAGCGCTACCAATATTCCGCCCATTATCAAAGCCCGTGTATGCTGCAGGTGGTAATTTTATTTCTAGTGCTTATTCCCCTAAGCCTAGCGAGAGTTACGGTAATCCATACAAACGTAGGCCCATGTCTTTGCTCGACTCCTATGTGCCCTCAGGGGTTCAATTGGAGTATTTGAAGAGAGGCTATGTAAAGGATCCTCTCGTGGCTTATGAGGCCCTGTCTAGCGGCCGAAATTTCCCTCACTACCCCGTCCCAAGGCACTACGAACGAGGGTTCCTTCCCAACCAGATGTACCACACTGCTGCAGGAGGCATCACGTACGGTCATTATAAAAGGACACCGAAAATTGACAAATCCTCACAGAGTTAAATCATATCCGATAAGTCATAAAACGTGTCGCAATACTCAATTTTTTCTCAAGATTTGAAATGTGTGTTGGGTTTGATTGGATGGTGTGATTCAAGTAAGCACTGAACTGAATTTGTAAGATAAGTAAATGTAACATAAAAGTTACTTTAAGTAATATTTAAAATGCGAGATTAATTAAGTATGAGTTAAGTTACAATACTGATAAAAGCTCTACTGAGGCTCACGTTGTAAATTAACGACTATCCGAAGGTTCGTTATTTTTAAACACAAGTATCGTTTTGTTATTTAAGAAGTAAACGTTTGTTAAAATATTTCGTTTTATTAAATATTACCCTATTCATACATTTTAGCTTTATATTTTTATAAAAACAGTTGTTGAGATATTCAACAGACCGTACTTTGCAGAAAACTAAAATCATGGGTTGACTTTATAGGTCAGAGATCTCACTGAGTAGTGCTGAGTGAGTAGCAAGCTTGAGTACAGACAGTAGTAACTTTAAACGTAGTTTGTGAGTATGTTTGTTATTCTTGCAAGCTAAAATAGCTAAACTGTTGTAGATGGTTTGTTTCATAATGTATATATTAGGAAACAGGCACCATGTAACATAAAAAAAAAAAAAAAAAAAATATTTCACTTGTTTTGCTTCGATATGAACAATCTTATACGAATTTAATTAATTAAGAAAAACTATTTTCAATTAACTAGCCATTTTGCTCTATTTTATGAAAAATTAAATAAGGTCTTCCAGCTGAACTTTGTCTTATCTTGTTTACTTAACTAATTTATATAGAAAAATCCAAAATAAATTCATAAGACGTCTGATTAAACTTCTTTTCTTTTTAAAAGTAATCGATACACTCCGGTTGCGAAAAGAAGTCACGAATCAAATATTTTTATATAAATCAAAATTACTTACTAATTTAATTGATTTAAAACAATCGCCTCAACAAGTCTCATTAAATTAAGGTATCCTAGTTCTGCACTCTATGCTCTAAGTTGTTCGCATTGCCACTTTGTCGTACTGATTATGCTGGAAATTCATTATTACACATTTTTTTTATATTTGAGTTGATTGAATGAAAGGTAAATTGCGGTTTACGATTTATGACGTATTAAAAAAATACTTACTAGATCTCGTTCAAACTAATTTTCGGTGGAAGTTTGCATGGTAATGTACATTATATATTTTTTTTAGTTTTATCATTCTCTTATTTTAGAAGTTACAGGGGGGGGGGGGCACACATTTTACCACTTTGGAAGTGTCTCTCGCGCAAACTATTCTGTTTAGAAAAAAATGATATTAGAAACCTCAATATAATTTTTGAAGACCTATCCATAGATACCCCACACGTATGGGTTTGATTAAAACAAATTTTTGAGTTTCAGTTCTAAGAAGTACCTATGGGGTTCTAAGCATATACTAACTAAATCATTAAACTCACTTTCAACCAATTGATAATTTAATTTTCATACTGGTATGATGAGAAATGCTGGTCATGCGGTTTGAAAGAGCAAGAGAGAGAGAGAAATAATTCGTGGCTATGGACCGCCGACAGTGCACTTACGTAAATTAATTCAATATCTATTAAGTCCAGCGTCTACAAGATTAAACCACAATTAGAGACTACTTACTATAAGGTAATCAAGAAGCCACAATCTACTACACTGTAACAAATTACAAAAATACCAAATGGAATATTTATATCAGCAAAAAAAAAAAATAACTGGCTCCAAAAAACCTCAAAAATGTGTCCGAATTGATAACCTCTTACTTTTTTAAAGTCGGTTAAATAGAGTCAACTCTAGCGGGCTGTCGTGTAAGTCAACTTGAATTGGCATAGATTATTTGCCATAAAGATAATTAGTTGTAGGTATTAACTGAAGTATTACCTGTAAATTAATACAGGCGGGACCTTTGGTAACCCGTTACTTTCTGAAAGACACAATTTACATTTCAAGCGATATCGTTTAGCAAGAATAGCAGTTCTACATTACGAATAGGTTTTTTACTCTTTAAAGGCTGTCAGAGAAATAAGTCGATGTATTATGTCCTCTGAATGCAAATGACAAAGTGACAGATAAAGACAAAAAATGTTAGGTACTTTAAAAGAGCTACCATGAAATCTGCTGTCAAAGAGAACATCGTAAAATGACTCTATTGTATTTATAAATAACATACACCAAAAGTTTATGAATAAAACTGAAATTGTTTTAGGTTTTTATTTAAAAGAAATGCGGCGAAAGACTCGCCTATTAAGTAAACAAGCTATAAGTGTAAATTAACCTGTCAAGACCTTGTCAAGATTGAAGATCTAAAAGTAAAATGCCCAACTCTTATCCATGAAAGGCACGCTAATGAATTGGCAACTCTGATTTTTAATCTGAATCATTTATCAGAACAATCAACCGACACCATGGCCACTATAGAACAGACACTGTAAGAGTAAGCTGGCAGTTTAATCGATAGCAATTCTATTCACTTCCGCGTCTTAGTCACGAGTGGTCAGTGATCCAGATTACGTAAAAGGATTACACGCAATATCCAATTCGTCTCGTCTTAGATCAACGGTATAAGTCCATGCGATACAGATGTTATCGTAATTAAGTAATTGATTTACAGTGAGAAAATTATTTTTATATCTGTAATATTGCAAGCTGACCGGCAATTGGCATTGGTCTCAAAAAAACAATGTTTTTTTTTTCATAAATTTAGGCGAATTTAAGACACCTATTTGAAAGATTTTGGTTTTAGTTGCGTTTATTTTTTTTACCCTATTTAGAAGTTACCGGAATTATAGCTAACTATAGTTGCCATGGCGTTAAAAACGTAGTCTTCTGTCACCTGTACGCTTAGTGTATTTTCCCGTTCACAAAATACGTCTCGATCGCGTTCGCGTTAAAATCTCAATTTGTACGGAAACACGGACAGCGCCTCTAGCGGGAAGTTTGCACAACAACTTTTGTGAGTGTTGGTTTGCTACGTAAACTATTTCGTCCGCGTATCGTAACGAAAACGGGCGACGACGCCGCACCGTGGACATGTGGCGGCTACGTGTAGACGATCGAACGCTCGATTTACGTCTTCGAATAGTTAACGAATGTTTTGTGAAAACGCCACACTAGAGGCACTGGCAGTGTTAGAATTAGGCGGATTAGTAAAATAACGTTTATTTACGATCAAAGTCAAACAAAGGTCAAACGTTATTTTACAAATATACACACGATCAATAAGTATTTTTTTACATGAATGTTATAAAATGATTTAATAAACCTATTCCTCGAAATGGTTTTGGAATTACACCACATTGTACTCGTAAAAAAGTGATCAATGCCAATTAAGGGAGTTAAAGGACTAGAGGCCGCTTCGATTGCAGGGTAATTTGGATAATCATTTGCTGTTCAATTATAACTAACTAAACTAAACTACTAATTTGAACGAATATGATTGAGTTTATTTAAAACGACAACCTAGCCTAGTAGTTAGGAAACCTGTAAAAATAACGGTCACGGTTTCGATTCCCAGTCGAGTAGGTATTTAAAAAAATGAAATTACTATTATGAATTCTCGATTCTTGGATGTTTTATTCTAATTTTCAATAGCTGCCAAATACCCATAGCATAGCTAAGGATAGCTTTGCTTAGTTTGGTACTAGGTCAATTGTAGTAAATTATCGTGAAGTAGATATATTGTTTTTTAATAAAAATAATTTAATTGATTAGCTCTTTAGAAAATAAAGTAAGATTTTATCCTTTCAAGTTTGCTTTATTAATATTGTACAGGTGTCATCTAATTTACTGTATCCATGTGCCAATATTCCTAACTTTATAGTCGATGGTACATTAAAGGCAATTTAAAATGGAGTGAGACTACGGAGTTACAGAAAAAGAACCAAGATTTTTTACAGTGCTTTGTATATAATTGCTCGTAATTTCTAAAATAATGAAGTGGAAACTAGTTGGGGTATAAGGAGAGACAGGAAAACCATATCAAATGGTAATGGTAAATGGTGTGCTTTCTAAGGAAAGCACAGCAAAGTCGCATCGTCGTATAGTCCTATTTTTGTGGAAGGACGGCGGATCTCAAATGACCACGGGCAGGGTTCCCAACCCAAAAAAACAATACGTGGCAAAGAGCTGTTCAGAATGAGGGCTATCGTTTTTTGTCTCACTAGATGGCGCACTGTTGCGTGAGGTTTTTAAGTATGGCTTTCAAAGTCTGTTATTACGGGCGTGAAAACAAAGTTTAGATTAAAATCATAATTAATACACCTTAAAACCGTACCATAAAAATATCGAGCATGCCACAGTGTTGCATAGTCCCCGTTTTGTTGGGAGAAAAGGTCGGACAAAGGTTTCCGAAAGACAAAACTGTCTCAAAACACAGACATTCATTGCCCCGGAACGCATATTTGCCATAATTAATTTCAGATATTGCAAAATATTCACAAAATTATTCTAATTATAAATAAACCCGCGTAGCTCACCCAAAAACTATGAGATTTGACATTTCGGAGACCTCACGCTACACTAGCGCCTCTAGTGGCGAATTCATACGCGATAGCCCTCATTGGAGACTGAGTGACAAAAAAAAACTGCTGAAATCTTCTTCGGCTGATTTTCGATAGGTAAATCTTAATTGTCAGACTGAAAACAGACCGTGGTTTTCCCATCACTGCAATACTCCATTTGAGCATATTTTATTTACAAAAAGCCTTGGTTGTCTATCAACTTGAATGAAGCCAACTGCGAAACCGAGAAACCCACGAGCCTAGCCAACCGTTCGCTCAATTTATTCAACGAATTAGTGACCAGAACTTACCCACTGAATAACTTGTGACCAATTTATCCACCGCATTATTTGTAAGCGGAAGCAACAGAACAAACTATTTCGTAACTTTGTTTTGGGTTTTGTTCGTTTTTTAAGTACCTAGTGAAAAATGGAAATAACTTTTTAAAACGTGACCCTTAGTTCTTGTGGTTATTGTAAGGTCTTGAATGAAAAAAAAAACCTTTTCTAAATGTACGTAGATAACTTACCCATTCAGTTTTACATTGAATACCGGGTAGGCACAGCTGACCACAAAAAGATGCTGAAAAATTTGTACCCAAAAATATCAACATTTAAGCGTCCGCACATCGCAGTAATGAAAAATAAAGTGATCGAAATTGCTTTACAGGCGGCGAGACATACCTACCTACATACAATACAATACAATACAATGACTCTTTATTGTACACCAGAAATAGTAAGCGATACAGAAAACAGGTACAAGGTAAGCAATAGGCGGCCTTATCGCTTTAAAGCAATCTCTTCCAGGCAACCTTTTTTAACAGAAAGAAAGAAGCATACCTACATACCAAAAAAACCACAGGTAGTCGTATAGGCGCATTGAGAATTTCCTCTTTTTTTGTTGTCAATTAAACGACAGAACAAGATTAAAAAAAATATTGATTTCAAACAAAACGCCATCTATGACATAGATCTTGAACTAAATTTTTCTATCACAAGATTCACAAGCTGTACCAGGTATCTGATTGCAGTAAAAGGTTCCTGCTAACATATACAGATGGCACCGCTCTGTACTTTGTTTACATACACTGGAATGGCTTCTATTAAATATTTGAAGCAACATGGAGCCAAACAACTTACTGCTACAGTGAAGGACCAATAAGTTTGAGGTAGAAGAGATAGATGGCAGTTTGCGCGCAGGTTTTGAATGTTGAAAGTGACTTGAATGCAGAAAGTTGCTTGTTGATAGCATGAGCTATGCAAGCATATAAACTACAAGATATTACGCAAACTACCTAGGTATTAAGAGAAGTTACAGATTGCATAAAATTAATGGTCGGGCAACGCAACACACAGGGGTTGATTTTAGACGTAATGGCGAAAAATTGTGCTGGATTCAAAATGAGATTTATTCTCCAGCTTTTGTAGAAATACACACATGTGATTTCAACTATCGGCCCACTGGTATAAATTAATTGATCAGAATAATCATATCGCGAAAGTCAGAGGACCTTTTGATTAAGTAATTTATTGCCTTGATGACCAATGTTGATTTAAGTCTCAGCTTTAGTTCTATACTTTCAAGCCACTAGTCGAAATTAATCAGAATAGCTCATGTATTGCTATGGTTTTCGGCCTTGTTAAATTTGCTTCTGCAAATATATTTACACTAAATACACTTCCTTTAAAAAATTGGTTCTCATCAGCCGAATCACGTCTGCTGTTGAACAAAGCCAAAATGAATGACAATTTGCCATTTTCATCCACCGGTTGCCAGTAATTGATTTGAATCAATTAAATTCTTTATTGCAACCATGGTATTTGATTTGTATAGGTCTTAATAATTGCGCCACATGGACCCTGGCAGGGTATAGCAAGAAACATTTTATACTATAAACTATAACACATGCAGTTAAATATTCAAAAATAGGTACTTTCAATAACTTAAATTAAAGTACAATAAAATAAAGCACATTCTCACGATGGCATCGGTCTACCTAGTATGTAGAAGGCCTTCCAATGCTGCGTCTTCCGATTCATGGTCGCTAAAAGAGACCTTTTCTTTCCTAACAGTTATCTGGGTAAAGCTTGGGTCAATAGGGAAATATTTACCTACTTATTTGCACGTTATATATTTGAAAAAGAAAGAGAAAAAGAAAAAGCATTTATTGCCCATAAAAAGTAAAGATATTCATTAAGCAAGTACTGTACAGTCAAGGAAACTGAATCACGTACCTTTGTGCTACTAATGTCATGTTAACATCCCATACATCTGCTAAAGAAATCATATAGCGAAATTGGTTCTACTCTGGTACGTGATTCAGTTTCCTCGACCGTACATGTTCATTTAATATGTGACAAAAGGTTAAGGCTCAGCTTGTGTATTTTTGGAATATTTCTATTGCTTTCTCACAAAAGTCATCTTGATAATACTTAAGGGTCATTTAGTTTCGGAGACTCTTGACCCGATTGTTGAAGTTAATTGAAACGTAATAATCTGCGTTACGTTATCTAAAATACTTAAAAACTATCTGTTCATTAGCTTACATCTCATTAGAAATTATGTTACATAATGACTCTGTTTCCGGACCACTGGGCCTTATAAAGCGTAAATAAGACTTCTAATGCGGGTAAAAAACGTGATTTACGCAGATACGGCACGCTCACATAAATTTGAAAACTTCGTTAGATCTCGTCGCGAAATAAAAGAGATGCTGCAAATTGACGATATGTGTTGAATAATCAGAAAGCGATTGTGCGCTACATTTTGAGATGCTCCAGTTAGTAATTTATTATGTTATCCCTATGAATAACAATTTATTATTCGCAGTGTTATTCCTTTTGTTATAAATCTAAACAGGTATTATTTAAGGTGAATTAATAGTAATAAAGTAATAATAATGTCAACTACAAACAATTACCAATTTTGCTCATCCGCAACCTTTAGGTCGTGGGTGAGCAAAGTAATTATTTGTAGTTCAATGATAATGGACCTCCGAAAAGTAACGCCTGATTCAATTAATTACCTACCTAATAATATACCAAATATAAAGTGAACAGCGAAACAAATTATATATAGCAGTAGTGTGACCGCTGCATCTCTAAAACGATCAAGATCTTATGAATTATTCAGTGAAACGAGTCATCGGTTATTACACCCGAATGCATGATGAATGGACACGGCGCGAGAAAAGTGAAAATTTGCCAACGATATTGCCGACATGGCAGTAATTATATGTTAGAATTAACCGCCTGATTATTCTTGGAATTAGGTAATAATTTTTCGCTAGTTTCAGTCGTAAATATCGGCCCGAAGTAGGTTCACGTCGGCTCTTGTTCACGTGAATTTAGTATGTTTGGCGTGTCTGAGGGTCTTTAATATTCTTTGGTGTTAATCTTACTTTAGCAAATCTATTAGAGCTTTTAAATTGACTAGCGGAAATTTTTGCTAACTTGTTGTTCAATTGTCAGTGTAAGTAGAAGCACGTATGTTGAATGTACTGAAGAAATTAGTAATTAAAAGCGTCATTGAAACTCACTTGCGTTTATTTGCCGTCATTACAGAAGTTCAAAATGGGAAGGGAAAAATGTTTTTTTGTTGGAGTTGGATTGGCACACTTGCATGTAGCTCATGTGTGACAATTTATGTATTTAATTTTTCTGCTTATAAGCATATCTTCAACGCTATCGATTTAATTAAATAAATTATTTAAAATAATACTTTCAGCCAGTCCCATGCAACGCAAGTTACTGTCTCATGCGCACGTGAAAATTGATTTTGACGTTAAGTTACTACAAAAACTGAAACAATCGTTTACGCATGTTTCATAAAACCAGTTATTTTAGTTTTAGGTGTTCGTGTTTCGTTTTCAATTTGGCACGTCTGGACATCAAATGATAAAAAAAATCCTGCTGGCTCGTGCTGAGGCACCGACTTCAAACTAGTAGAAAATTATTTTCAAGGTTTATGAAGTCGGTTGCATTTTTTGTTAAAAAAAAACATAGTTTTTAGTGATTTGTACCCAAAGTGCATCTCAAAACGATTCCATTAAGCTCAAACACAGCATAGTTATATCATTTTATAACAGAGTACTGGTACCTACGGTCTTCTTTATCAGGTCCAGTTCACCAAATGACACTTTCTGAATGTAAATACTTACTTGACTTGTTGTTAAAAATGCAAAAATCGCTATAGGTGTGCTTTAAAAATTCGAGTGTTGCCCTCAATTTCTCTAAGATTCCATCATCAGATCCTGACTTGGTGTCAATGGGACCACCTCGGAAGTATGTCCTTTAGAACTAAAAAGGAATTTTGAAATTCGGCCCACAATTGGCGGAGTTATCACGTAACAAAAATCCAAAAAAAAAACACGAATTTAGAACCTACTTCTTTTTTGAAGTCGGTTAAAAATAGCAGGGCATGTTCTTCTTTATTATGTCATTCTAGATGAAGCTATATTGGAATGTACCTACAAAAATGTAGCATTCACTTGACTGGACATTCGTTTGAGTGAATCGAATAATCAGTACGACGGTGGTTATTTTTTTTTAAATATGGCTCTGTCCGTGGGAGGACAATTTAGCCAAGTATCCAGTGGGTTTTGCCGTTGTGCGGTAAAAAATCTAGAAAACGAAATATGAGAGGTAATTTTGGATGAACTATGACAGTGCTAATCCAATACCACCTCAAAGAGAGGGGTTTGCAATTTTTTGGGTTAATGTTTACGCAAAGTCAAATACTTATTTGGTCTTTATTTACACTTGATCAAATTGGATCGTTTATGGTTGGAATAGCCCAGTACCTACCCGTTGCCAGCATCAAATGTCAATAAGATAAGCCTTTCACTTGGCAGTGACAATGGTTCGACTCTTGATTGCCAAGACTTAATTTGCATTTCAACGCAAACACTATCAACCCTATCGTAATAGTTATAAGATGTACCAAAGTTAACGGTAGGTTGGTCAGATGCAAGTGCTATTGCGCTTTTTGTTGGCCATCGGAGTATTCGCGGTCATTGCCCTGAGATTTGACTGGAAGTAAGTAGGCATCCGATTTTTTTAAATCTTTTGTATTCATGTGATTGGTTTTTGGTTTGAATAAATATACCCAATACGACACATTATGTGCGAGTACGACACATTATGTGCATATACAGGATGTCTCTGATCATGGGGATTTAAATTCAAGATCGATTCTACTAACAACAATAAGCTACTTTTGTTTTGTACCTAACATTTTCAAATAACTTAAATTTAGATCCTTTATCGATCCTCAAAGTTTAATTATAAATAAATAAATATCGTGGGACACCTGACACCAATTGGGATGTCCCAATTTTTGACAACATATAATAAATCGAAAACCATTTGGAGAAATAGGCTTTGTGAAGCGTTTTCAGAAATCAGATTCCAAAAATGTGATAAACTGAATTAAATAAACAAAATTTAAGTAATGACCCTCATTTGACCCCTGCATGTCTCGTCACAAAGGCAATTATAAAGCAGGTCTACAGCAAATGGACATGAATAGTGACAAAGATAGAACTTTAATCACATGATGCGCACCCGGCTTTAAACAGTTGTCATTTATCGTAAAGTCCGAAATGTATACGAGTATTTCCAATGTATTTTTACAAATTAAATTATTAAATTACTACGTTACAAGTAAGCACAAAAGAATTTAAATATCAGATTTAAATAAAAATAGTGTAACCTCAATTGTTCCTTTTTAATTAATGTTTATGACTTATGAAAATGATAGTTCCAATAAAATGTCTATTTACTATCACACCATTAAACAAACATAGGAATAATCGAAGCTAAAAGAAGAGAAATAAATAAAACTATTTGTCATGGTTCATTTAGGACCCTAAGTCGTGCTTGAATTATTGTCAAATTGTAATGCCACAGATTATGTTATGTACGACCTGAATTTTTCTAGGCAATGGAACGTGGCTGTCTCACTGTCATCCAGCGTATTTCGTAAAAAAAATATAAAGAATTAAATACCCATCCAAATTCAAAAACAATGAAAATGGTATCTTAAAATATCCTATTGTTTCCAAAAATAAAATAAAAACCATAGGTTATTTTTTTTGGTGCATCCCAATTGACCTAGTCCCAAACTAAGTAAAGCTTGTACTATGGGTACGAGGCAACGGATAAACACACTTATATATGTAGATAAATACTTACTTAAATACATATTAAACATCCAAGACCCGAGAACAAGCATTCATATTATTCATACAAATATCTGCCCCGGCCGGGAATCGAACCCGGGACCTTAAGCTTCGTAGTCAGGTTCTCTAACCACTTGGCCATCCGGTACATGGCGGTGTTATCGCTGTCTCTTGGTACGGGGGCCTTGAAATACTTTTTGACACCGTCCGCGTAGGATTCGGTTTTCACCATCCCGCGGGAAGTATGCATTTTTCCGGGATAAAAACTATCCTATGTCCTTCCCCGGGACGCAAACTATCTGTATACCGAATTTCATCTAAATTGGTTCAGCGGTTTAGACGTGATGGAGTAACAAACAAACAAATAAACCAACAGACTTACAAACTTTCGCATTAATAATATTAGTAGGATCTCTAAGATAAACATTTATCAATGTGGCGACAATTTACTATTGTATCGTATACATTGAAAATTACATTTAAAAAGTAGCAGAACAAAAGTAGCTCAGCTATGCGACGAACCGAACCCTGGATTTAAGGACCAATGGTCAGAGTCCCTGTATCGTATTATAGTAGGTAAGTACGTAATACGTTCATCATTGGACTGTTATCCACAGGCCTCCTCTAAGAATGAGAGGGCTTGGGCCGTAGTTCTCACGCGGGCCCAGTGCGGATTGGGAACTTCACACACACCATTGAATTGCTACGCAGAATTGTGCTGGTTTCCTTACCATATTTTCCTTCACCGCAAAGCTCGTGGTAAATTTCAAATGTAATTTCGCAGATGAATTTTGGAAAAACTCAGAGGTGCGAGCCGGGGTTTGAAGCCACGATTCTCTGCTTGAGAGGGCACAGGTCAAACCACTAAGCCACCACGGCTTAATCATAGTGGAATAAATCGGATAACTCACGTCGTTATACCTAGTACCAACCATGAAGACGCGTGATTTTGTCAAAATTAGACATTATTGACATTGTAATAAGAACCACGGCACGCGTATCGTGAATAACTCTTCCTATAACATTGAATTTAGTTCTACATGTTTCGGACTAATTCGTAGCCATTCCTCTCGGAGCACATGCCACGGCGTTCCGTTTATCTTATCTTTTTCAGTCTCATCTGTAACATATTATATACATCTAAAGCATAAACCGAATTATCGCGGCAACAATGCACGCAGGCATACGTTTCAAAACTAATTTATGTTATGCCCTTCTGATCTTTTCTTGCGTATACTTTGGTTACGTAATGCCAGGTGGAAATGACTGAACCACACAATCTTACCGACATCGTAAAAACGACAGTACTGACCATTAGCTCAAAGTTCCGGCAGTGTATGTTTTTTTTAGTTTTATGACACTGACGCGTTAGCTAAGATTCTGCAATCAAATTTGTTCCAGTTCATTTTTCAGAAGTGTGTAACTATAGGTAAGTGTGAGTTGGATTCGAAAACCTCGGCATCTTATAGCACCCATGGAATCAATAATATCAGTAATAGAAATGTCAAGGCTATAAATATCAGACATTTAACTTCCTAGCTCAACGTCCCGAAATTTATTTGATGCCATTTCCCTTGCTTACTACCTACTGTCAAACAAATTAAAATTACTTAAAAATGGAATGTTATAGATATTGTAGTTTAAAAAAGAATAATTGAATTATTTGTTTATTATAACCTATGAAAACATACTAGAGGCAAAAAAACACACAATAAGTTATTATAACTATACTATACTTATTATTACAACTTTTATTGTCGTTGAACATTTATATCATATTAAAAGTCTTGTTAGTTAATTCATTTATAATCTATGTTAGTTTTTTTATTTAAAATATAATTTCATTTTCGGCCGGTTCGCTTAGAAACTGCAATATTGTGTGTAAGGAACCCCAAAAACTTACCTAGTTCTTATCGCTTGCTAGACAAACTAAAAATATATGCGTCGATTGACATTTATTTTTTTCCATTCGTCATGGAACTAACTAATACAATAGAAAGCGTGTATGTCAAAGATCGATAAAATAAAATTTAACTTTGTCTTTATAATTTACGATCCTGTCAACTTTACTATTCACTGCACTGCACATTGTTTCTAATTGTGCAAACTCAGAATCAATAAGATTATAGGCCAGGCAATAAAGTTTTTTGCGTCAAAAATCATTAATTCTGTTTCTGTTTCACTATGGCTGGAAAAACATCTAATATTCTGGATAGTACAGTCATATAATATATTATAGAGGAGGACTCTACTTGTGACCATGGCCACTGCAATATGGTCGAAACGTCGAGGTAAATATTACTAGCTTGATAAGTCCCGTATTTGGTATTTATAGGTACCTAACTAATTTGAGTGAAAATCACGAAAGTTGAAAACATTATAAGTACAGTCATCATTATAAGTAATAAAAAATTTGAAAATGTGTTTGTGAAATATGTATATTTGAAAATGTATTTGTTTTTCAAATAAATTTAAAAATATTATTATTCAGTATTTTCGAGTTAAATAATTAAACCGTTTATTAACACCTTAAAATTATACCTTTATACTTGTAAGGTCATTCGGAACATTGTTGTCAAGTAAACCATCTTATTGACCGGACTATTGTCTCTTCACCGCATTTGTTAACTATGCGATATAAATATAATAAAACAATGATTTTTATCTCAAATTCTCAAACATCATCTAACTATGAGATTACATAAACAAAATTATCATATTTCTACGACAAAATTCCTTTCAAAATGCCATTCAGATTGGCTTCGGTGGTCTGAATGTGAATCTTCATTTTCTACAAGTGCTTATTACTCGTATTTTGCAAGTTGTCTACTTCCTGAAGTCTTACGATCATTTGGAAACTTTTAATCAAAGTGTGACTAAATGATTATTAATCTGATTCATGTGATTAAAGTAGACGTGCAAATAAGTAATTGTGATCTGCAGGATTAAGATGGTAAGAGCATGCAATAATTATAAAATGGAATGTAAGTTGTAACGCAATCTGGATATTAAAATTAATTTCGTAATGTTGAAGATATTATATATATTTAAAGCAATGTTCATTAATTATCGTGTTTTGTCATCGCCTATCAGGCGGCACTTTGTGTCGCCTTTTCGCTGTCATGTTTATATTCTTTATGGAATGGCACGTGCCTAAACGAGCGACTAATATTAATGGTCACTGTCATTGAAATGTATTTCAGGATTGTTATTTGTTTCTAATCGTAAATACCAAATTAATACCAAATTACCAATTACTAATATCAAATTTGGAGTTGAAATAAAAAATACAAAAAGACTCCAAAAAATCAATCATAATTTGTTTCTAAGTTTTTATTTGTATTATTACGTTGTATAAAATGTTCGTGATTTGCATACAAATTTTAAATGTAAAATGGAACTTCATCATCATCTATCAACATGGTGGCCTATGTATCCGCCTCACTGGTGAGCACAGGCCTCTTCTGAGATTGAACCGATAGAATTGAAATAAAAGACACTAAAACTAGAAACCCACTGACAGCGGAGTCGGAGCGGTGCGGCGTGGCGCGGAGGCGGTATTGGTTGTAATATTCGAGCTAACATGAAAGAGGCCACACAAAATACCGCGTGGGAAATGCGTGGCCGTGGCGCGGTATTATGTGTGGTCTCTTTCACGTTAGCTCGAATATTACAACCGGTACCGCATCCGCGCCGCGCCGCATCGCTCCGCCTGCGCTGTCAGTGGGTTTCAAGATTAAATATTAATTAAAAAAAACACAATACGAGTATATCAGTGAAATTCGCATCTTTAGGTACCGGTGAAGCCTTTTCTGAGATAAGCGCGCATAAACCACGCAAGAATTTTCAATCACTCAGAAAGAAAAATAATTCTAAAAATCATTGTTTTGTGTTCTATTGCGTGAATAAATAAGGTACCCGTAGTAAAAAAAAAAGATACTTAAACAGCTTCCTAGATAATTCTCATGACACAAAGGTACACTCAAGATCCGCACCTTCAAACTCCCAGTATATTAGCTGAGTAAATGCAAATAAAGTATGTTTAAAGCTTCAAACAACTTTATTTTGCAGATGAACTAATACGATTTAAGTTAGTGTTTCTTCATTGCTCTTCTAAATATTGCATGTTGGTGTGCGGAGCAATTTTGCCTCTTCACTGATGCTGCGTAATGGGGTTATTCGGTCATCCACCTTAGGTACATAATTATTTCAATATATGCGAAAAGCTGGCCGTTAAAAAAGACCGTGAAAAGATGGTACGCTAGGTTTTTTAGACTGGAATTTTAAGACTATTCATAAACAAAAAATAATTTATCTAATGTTATAAAGTTACAGGAACAAGCTTGGGTACATACGAAGGAGAATTTATTCCTTAATCTTGAAGAATTTAACGGATTTATGCCAGTGACAATGTTGCAACCTTCATGTAAAGCTTTAACAACTAAGACAGCCGGTGAAATTACTGGCACTTGAGGTATCCCATCTTAGGCCTCTAGGTTGGCAACGCATCTGCAGTACCCCTGGTGTTGCAGATGTTCATGGGCGGTGGTGGTCTCTTACCATCAGTAGTCCCACTTGCTCGTTTTTCAACCAGTAGAATAAAAAAAAACTTGCAAAATTAAATTCATGTTGTCACAGATGGTGATGAGGTAAAAGTTTTATGACACTATTAATTATTTTAATTGCCTTCAGTTGCAAGATTCTATTAATTAGATAAGTCAGTGACGTAAAGAACTTACACAAGTTCATCATCATCATCATAGGAGCCGCAAGACGTCCACTGTTCGACATAGGCCTGCCTCATTAGAACTCCAGTTGCTTCGGTTGGAAACGGCCGGCATCCAGCGTTCATACCGTTTACCCAAGGTCTTCCGTTCATCTTGTTGGTGAACGTCCTACGCTGCGCCTGCCGATCCGCGGACTCCATCCACAAGATACAATCTAGGATTTTACTTTTATTTTTAAAGAAAGCAGAACGTTTGCAAAACCAAATCTAACATTTGTTTTTTATAAAATAGAAAAATAGTTTTCGGGTGCGTGCTCTTGGGATTTGACCCCGCATCGTGCCGGTTGTATTTAATCGAATTAAACAATATCACCCCTGGCCAAAGCCTCTTGAAAACTTGATCACTTGTGGACGATGAATTTTACTGCATTCTTTCTAAGTAAATAATATTATATTAAGTATTAAATAATATAGTATTTTACCTCTTTAATTACGTGTTAAAAGTATTTAAAGCGAATTATAAAATAAACAATCAACTTTCTTTGGAATTATTTATATGTCATTGTTATATTATGTGGATTATTTATGTTACATTTTCGAAACATACAGTCGTGTTATACTTATCTTCCTATATATTGGCAATTTAAATTCATGCTTATTTAACTTCCTCGATGCAAAAATGCAGAACTGGTAAATTTCCTTAATAATATGATAAATTATAAACACGTTTATAAAATAATTTATTCATATTACATGATGAGAGAGACTTGTCAACAATCCGTTTGAAGAGAGTATGCAGCGGCAATATTTAAATTCTCGTGTCACACGCTGTCGGTAAATAAATATTTCAACAAGCATATTCATTTCAATGATTCGTTGAAACATGTATAAAATGAAGTTGCGTTAAGTTATGTTTTTAGGGTTCCGGAGCCAAAATGGCAAAAACGGAACCCTTATAGTTTCGCCATGTCTGTCTGTCTGTCCGTCCGTCCGTGGCTTTGCTCAAGGACTATCAATGCTAGAAACCTGTAATTTTGCAAGGATATATATGTAAACTATGCCGACAAAATGGTACAATAAAAAATTAAAAAACACTAGCTTTTACCCGCGGCTTCGCACGCGTAAACTATTCGGTCTGGTAGTTGCAATTGAAATTTTCGGGATTTTACAAAATTCCCCTGGAAATTTCCAAAATTTATATCGTGGTCTTCATTGAGGTTGTGTTGTGAATAACTGTACAAAATTCAAGACTCTAAACCCAGTGCTAAAATTTCAAAAATTTTCCCTATCCAAATTCAAATTCATATCATTTATTCAGTAAATAGGCCGCAATGGGCACTTTTACACGTCATTTTTTTAAATACCAGCACTTTCGGAAAGACCATCATTGCCAAGAAGAATGCGCCGCAAGAAGCTTGGCAGAAAGTCATTTTTTCAAAATAAAATAAGTACAAATAAAATACTTAAAAACTACAGTAAGTATACAATTAAAGAAAAAATTACAAAATAATAATAACAATAATACACGGATGTATGGGGTCCCTTAGTTACAAAACTATCCCGTGGAAATATCGGGTCAAAAAGTCACTTAAGTGTTATTCCAGATGTCCAGTTACCTACATACCAAATTTCATGCCCAGCGGTTATTATTTCGAGATTTTATCCCTATCCGTGGGAATATCGGAATAAATAGTGTTATTTCAGAGGTTCAGCTACCTACATACCAAATTTCATGGCTCAAAGCTCAGCGGTTGTTATTTCAAGATTTTATCCCTAGGTATCCCGTGGGAATATCGATTCAAAAAGTTGCCTATGTGTTATTTCAGACATCCAACTACCTACATACCAAATTTCATGACTCTAAACCCAGCGGTTGTTATTTCGAGATTTTATCCCTATCCCGTGGGAATATCGGAATAAAAAGTAGCCTATGTGTTATTCCAGAGGTCCAGCTACCTACATACTAAATTTCATGGCTCAAAGCCCAGCGGTTGTTATTTCAAGATTTTATCCCTAGGTATCCCGTGGGAATATCGATTCAAAAAGTTGCCTATGTGTTATTCCAGACGTCCAACTACCTACATACCAAATTTCATGACTCTAAGCCTAGCGGTTGTTATTTCGAGATTTTATCCCTATCCCGTGGGAATATCGGGATAAAAAGTATCCTATGTTTTAATCCAGGTTATAAACTAACTTTCCGCCAAATTTCATCCAAATCCGTCTAGCCGTTTAAGCGTGAAAAAGTAACAAACATACTCACTCACTCACTCACTCACTCACTCACAAACTTTCACATTTATAATATTAAGTAGGATTTTTTTTAGGTACCTCCCATAGACGTAAAATGGGGGTGATTTTTTTTCTCATCCAACCCTATAGTGTGGAATAGGTCTTATAAAACCATTAGGGGTTTGCTAAGACGATTTTTCGATTCAGTGATTTGTTTGCGAAATATTCACCTTTAAAGTGCAATTTTTTATTAAAATCATGCGTCCCCCCCTTTTAAATCTAAACCGGTTGGTGGAAAAAATTTAAAAAATTCAGGATGGTTGTAAGTATATTAAACTTTCAAGGAAAACTATAACGGCTAAGTTTGCTTGAGAATTATTAGTACCTAGTTGAGTAAATAGCAGCCTAAGGTATAAAATATACCTAAACTTGGAAGATTCCGTACAAAATACGAAATCCTTAGAAAAATATTACTTATTTTTTTCGTAATGGCTACGGAACCCTATTTTGGGCGTGTCCGACACGCTCTTGGCCGGTTTTTTATTTTATGACCGAAAGACGTTGTATTCCGGCTGTTCAGGGGGCCTACCACGCTCTCTTAATACGATTCAATTTAGGCTCTAAACTGAACTGCATCGCTATTTCGTACCACGACGTTACTTTTGCGATTCAGTTCAAGCACGTTTCAGCGACAGCGATACAGACATTTTCATTCACTCACTTCAAGCGGTTTTCGTACCATGACGCATAACTTGAGTGGGAATTGAATCGCTTCAGTGTCAAATTTAGCGATTCAGTATAAGTTACTTGTAGTGTATGCGATTATTCAAGTAGCTGAAATAGCATACACACACTGTCTCGTGTGCACGAATTGGCGGCAAATGCCGGGAGAGAGAACTGTCACTGTGAATGAGCCGATGGCTGAGTGCAGTACTAATTAAAAGGAAAAGTGAAAGTAATTACCAATTCGTGACATTGTCGAGCCAGTGTATTTATAACTAAACAAACACTATAAGTGGCGACGAGAAAAAAGGTATGTTTTATTACTAAACTTGTGTTATTCATGATCGTCTTGGGTACAAATCGAGGTTATGATTTCATTCCGCAATCAAAACAATTTTCATATTACTATCTCGGCTCATTAATCAAGAATAGGTACAAAACTAATGTTACAACACATTTGGTGTTTATTTTAACTTTATATTCAATATACAACAAGATGTAATTATGCTTTAAATGTAATATGTGGATGTTTGTTTACCCGGCTGGACTCGTAAACAAAGTCATTTTTTTTTTCGGTTTTCCATATATAATTGTGAAATATCGAGTTCACAGTTATTTGATTGAACGGAAATCAACAAATTCGACGTTATTTTTTATATACATTGATGTAATACATAAGTGACATCAAACAGATTTAATTTTAACCTTCTTTTGCTATTATGTGTGAATCGGAACTTGGGTTACAATTACAAACTGAAAAAAAAAAACGTCATGAATTGGGAGATTACTGTTTACCATGCAGGATTAATGACTATTGATTCTTGAGCATCTTTTAAATGGTAAAAGTTAGGCCATTGGAGTCTTGGAGAAATTGATTTCATTTGACCTATTGAATGTTCCCTTTAAAGTAAACAAAAAAAAATGGGTTGTGATATAAAAAATGGTTTACAGTGCAAATGGTTATTGTCACTGTTATTGATTGTTATTGGAACTTATCATTAGAACTATTTTGGTTCTCTTATGAACTTTATCTCCAATAATTTTAACAATACTTTTTTAGCTAGTGTCATTTAGTTTAATTCAACATAAGTTGGTAAAAATAATGATTATTTTATTAATTAAACTTTATTAACATATATTCTCTATTAAATTGGGAAATGTCTGGTATTTCAAATGAATGCCTCCATTAAATTGGATTGGTTGACAACCTCCATTAAATTGGGAAATGTCCGGTAATTCAAATGAATGTCTCCATTAAATTGGATTGGTTGACAACCTCCATTAAATTGGGAAATGTCTGGTATTTCAAATGAATGCCTCCATTAAATTGGATTGGTTGACAACCTCCATTAAATTGGGAAAGATCTGGTAGTTCAATTAAAATAAATGCCTCCATTAAATTGGAATTGGTTGACCACCTCCATTAAATTGGAAAATGTCTGGTAGTTCAAATGAATACCTCCATTAAATTGGAATTGGTTGACTTGACAACCTTCATTAAATTGAGAATAGTCAGGTGGTTTGATTCCAGGTTAATTAAATAAATATTTCAGGTCGCCCTAAAGCGCTATGGCTCAACAACCATCGCTGACACTAGAGGGATTAGACTTGGATGGTGACCGGAGCTCTATTGGCAGTAAATGGGAGCGATGGAAAAGATCATTACTCATATATCTTGATGCTGCTGAAGTCACGTCTGACCTGAAGAAAAGAGCAACATTACTTCATTTTGGAGGAGCAAGCCTACAAGATATATTCTATAACCTACCTGGTGCAAATGTTGAAGCTGCAGCTGAAGTCAATGTTTTTGACATAGCCATAAAAAACTTGATGAATACTTTGTGCCACAAACCAACAGAGTTTTTGAGCGTCACATGTTCAGACTGATCAAGCAAGAAGATAAAGAAAAGTTTGAAAGTTTCCTTGTACGACTTAGGAAACAAGCCGAAAAATGCAATTTTGACAAAAAAGATGACCATTTGATTGATCAGATCACTGAAAAATGTAATTCGGCTGAACTACGCAAGAAAATTCTCACAGTAGGAGACAGCATTACTTTAGAAAAAATTGTCACAGAAGCTAATACATTAGAAGTAGTCACCGACCAACTAGAAATATATGAGGAAAAAAAACAAGGAAACCAAGATAATAAACAACTTAACCAAGAAGTAAATGCTATATACAATAGAAATAAAATGGATTTATCCTTTAAGACTAAAAGGGATCCAACATACAATAGAAACATAAAACCCTGTGGACGTTGTGGAAATAAAAATCACCAAACAGATCACAAAGATTGCCCTGCATTAGGAAAAACATGTTTCACATGTGGTAAGGTTGGACATTTCCGTCAATACTGTAGAACAGGTGATAAAAAAAAGGAAATTCAACAATCAATTGAGTACTAATGCAAAAGGAAACAAGAAAGCGAGAGTTGAAGTTGACTATGTTTTCAACATTGATAACGACGCTACAGTTGAGTGCACCCTAGGTGGAGTCAAAACTAAAATGCTGGTTGATTCAGGCTGTGTAGTAAACCTGATCACAGAAAAAACGTGGGAAACATTGAAATGCCTAGGAGCTTCAACAAATAACCAGATACCCAATCCAAATAAAACACTTTTAGCATATGGCAGTCACACTCCACTCAACATTAAGGGCTCATTTGAAACTAAAATTGGAGTAAATGGCCAGGAAGAACAAGCAACTGTCTACGTTATTGTGGGAGGTACACGAGACTTGTTGGGAAAGGAAACAGCCACACTTCTGGGTGTTTTGAAAATTGGGTTGGATATCAACAAAATTGATGAAGATATCACATTACAATCACAACCGTTTCCCAAACTCAAGAATGTGCTGGTAGAAATTCCTATAGATAATGATATACAACCAGTCTCACAGCCATACCGGAGAATACCATTGCCTGTTGAACAAAAAGTTGAAAATAAGATCCAAGACCTACTTGCACGAGATATTATCGAAGAAGTGAAGGGACCATCAAGATGGGTTTCTCCAATGGTACCCATATTGAAAGAAAATGGAGACCTGCGTTTGTGTGTGGATATGCGTCGTGCTAACACTGCTATTTTGAGAGAAAATCATCCTTTACCAAGTATGGATAAATTACTACCGGAAATTGGGAAAGCTAAATATTTTAGCAAACTAGATATCAAGGACGCCTTTCACCAGTTGGAGTTGCACCCGGATTGTAGATACATAACCACCTTTATAACAGCTAAAGGGCTCTACCAGTATAAGAGGCTAATGTTCGGTATCAGCTGTGCTCCGGAAATATTTCAAAAGGTACTGGAAAAACTCTTAGTCAAATGTGACGGTGTGGTAAACTTCATCGATGACATACTGGTTTTCGCAGACAATGAAGAACAGCATGACATGCGACTAAAAAGAGTGATGGAAACCCTTAAGAACAACGGCGTACAACTAAATGAACAGAAGTGCATATACAAGGTAGAAAAAGTTAACTTCTTAGGACACGAACTATCGGCAAAGGGGTGAAGCCGTTACCAAAGTATATGGAGAGCATCGCTAATTTTAGAGTCCCGACGACTACAGAAGAACTACAGAGCTTTTTAGGACTTGTAAATTATGTAAACAAATGGTTACCCAATTTAGCTACTAGAACAGAACCTTTGAAAGAATTGTTAAGGAAAAAGTTGGGGAAAAAGGCAGACCTCAGGCCACATTGGACAAGAGAGCAAGACAAGGCTTTCACAGAGCTGAAAGAAGCACTGACTAAAATACAAACCTTAGGATATTACGACGTTAATGATAAAACTCAAGTTATTGCGGACGCCAGCCCTGTAGGCCTTGGAGCTATTTTACTACAAACCGACTCAAGGGGTCCACGAATAATCGCCTATGGGAACCGTACACTGACTGATTGCGAGAGAAGATACAGCCAAACTGAGAAAGAGGCCTTAGCCCTAGTGTGGTCCGTTGAGCATTTTAACATTTTCCTTTTTGGTAAGAAGTTCGATCTTATTACTGATCACAAACCGTTGGAAATATTATTTGGACAAAAATCTAAACCCTGTGCGCGCATTGAACGATGGGTGCTCAGACTCCAATCATATGATTACAATGTGATCTACAGGCCAGGAAAAGCGAATATCGCTGATCCATTATCTCGCCTATGCAGATTAATAGATTTACAATCCAAGGGAGGAGACGAACACATACATCAAATCGTAGAAGAAGCAAGACCACGCGCGATTTCGATGTCTGCTATTATTGAAGCCTCAGTGAGCGATGAAGAAATAAGACAGGTTAAGAAAGGAGTCTATGAAAAAGAGTGGAATGAGACTGTAAAGAGCTATAAATTTTTTGAAAACGAACTATGTTTTTATGGTGATATTCTACTGCGAGGGAATCGGATCGTGCGTGATACCTGAGAAATTAAGGAAGCGAGTACTGGATGCAGCACATGAGGGCCATCCTGGGATCGTTGCGATGAAGGGCAGACTCAGGTCAAAAGTGTGGTGGCCAAGAATTGATAAAGATACAGAGAATCTTGTTAAGTCCTGTAAGAGCTGCACTCTAGTAGGATTGCCAAACCCTCCAACGCCCATGAAGAGACGCGAGCTCCCTATAGCTCCATGGGTTGACGTCGCAATGGATCTGCTGGGACCATTACCTAACAACGACCACCTGCTTGTTATGGTTGACTATTACAGTCGCTATAAGGAAGTTAAGATAACTAAAATTACAACCAGTTGTCAGATCATAAAAATACTGAAAGAAATTTTCAGCAGATTAGGGTACCCTGTCTCAATTACTGTCGACAATGGAAGGCAGTTCGTGAGCGAGGAATTTCGCTCATTCTGTGAAGAATGCAATATCATCGTCCACAATACAGTGCCGTATTGGCCCCAAATGAATGGCGAGGTCGAAAGACAAAACCGCGACATAATGAAACGCCTTAAAATTAGTCATTTGGAGAAAAAGGACATTAAGGAAAGTCTTATGGAGTACCTGTTAATGTATAACAGCACGCCTCATTCATCCACAGGCAAGTCACCATCAGAGCTGTTCTTTAGACGACAGAACAGGGACAAAATTCCATCAATTGATAGACTAGAAAGTACTTATGTTGACCTGGATGTGAGTGAGCGAGATAAGATTCAAAAAGAGAAGGGGAAAGAATATGCAGATAAAAGAAGAGGCGCTAAGGAGTCTAGTCTTACTGAAGGGGATAAGGTCTATGTCAAGAATATGGATAAGGTAAATAAGCTCAGCTCAAACTATAACCCAACACCCCATACTGTACAGAGTTCTAACAAAGGAGATGTCACTGTGAAGAATGATTTAACAGGACAACTGTTAAGAAGGAATGTAGTCCATCTAAAAAGAGTAGAAGGACAGTGGGAAGCTGTTCGAAGAGAGGACGAAGACGAAAGGACAGATGAAAAGGACAATGATATGGGAAGTGAGTAAATGAAGCTGGGATTTATGCGCCATAATCAATTGTTTTCCTATTGTTAGTATGTTGTAACTGTTAATGTTGATAAAAGCATTTATTCTAAAGATACATATATATTGTATAAGATAGTTGTGCTGTGGTAATGATGAACCTGGAAAGACTGATTACAGTATAGTAGAAATATATTGGTTTAATTATAAACCTCTTGTTATTTATCTAATTTTACTTCAAGGAAGGGATGTAGTGTATGCGATTATTCAAGTAGCTGAAATAGCATACACACACTGTCTCGTGTGCACGAATTGGCGGCAAATGCCGGGAGAGAGAACTGTCACTGTGAATGAGCCGATGGCTGAGTGCAGTACTAATTAAAAGGAGAAGTGAAAGTAATTACCAATTCGTGACATTGTCGAGCCAGTGTATTTATAACTAAACAAACACTATATTACTCATTCTGTCAATTCTTTTGGATTTTTAAGTGTTTTACTTGGAATATTTTTAAATTTCAAGAACTTTTAAACTTTTATTCAAGTTTTATAACTTTTCATAGGTACACACGACATTGTGCTTCCTAACTCCTCATTGATAAAACTAATTTTTCAGTGAGAAAAGAGACTCACGGATTAGTGACAGCGTAAACATTTATTTGTAATCAACACAACGGTTGCTAAGAACACGGAATGACATAGAGTTATGGTTTTCCAAAATAAAGAGGTTTTAGTATACAATATTTGGTTTGCGGCATCCCTTTCGCGACAGCGTTTCAGTTTCGGACCAGAGACAATATCGGTCTTTCATTCACTTGTAAACCATTGAGACTCAGCTCTGAGAAATAAACGTCGTGGTACCAATTTCGACGATTCAGTTTAGGTGCCTAAATTGAACTGCTCTGCGTTTGGATCGTTTATGAAAAGATCATGGTAGGCCTCCTGCACCATGCCGCTGACGCATGCGACGTCAGAGACGGTGACGCAACGGGGTCACGCCGTTTTGCCACCTAAATAGTTTTTAATATTGTGATCTTCGATCTGTTAAGTTCGTATTGCTTGGGCTTTGACATCCGACATAACAAGTTTTATTATTAATTATGAAAGTTTTATTTTTATATTGGGAACACCTCTGAGTTTTTCGAAATTTAAGTTAAATTTTGCCTTTTTACGGCGAAGTAAATAAACCGTCACTTAGTTAAAAGTGGGGATGTTTTGCTAGTCTCGACTTAACCCATAGTTAGGGATATTGTTGGACAGGTCTTTCAGAAACATAATTTCGCTTAGACCATTTTTCGATTAAGCGATCTGCATATTTGCAAAATATATAGCTTTACAGTGTTTTTGTTATGAGTCAAATGTTCCTCTCAAGCTTCCGTTGGGTTGAAAAATTTAAAAATATATATGATGTTGATTAGGTATGATGATTTATTATGATGCTAATGAATTAAAAAGGAAAACTACCACACAGTCGATCGAATTAAAGTCGATCAAAGCTTAATATTATTCGCCACATATTTCTTATTTTATCCGTTTGCTGCCGTAGCGCCACCTATTTAACATCTTAACATCTTAACTCTACCCTCCATACGTGCAAAAATGTGTTCACTATGTCGCTCCTACTTTGCATGCCACCTGTACAAACAGTTGACCTAGAAGATTACTTACTGATTTACTGTCGATTTTGACATACTTGTATCATTTGGGATGGTAATACGTATCTCAATAATGATTCCGCCTCGATGTTGCCAACCATGATCTATCATACTCGCCTCTTTGTTTTTTTTTTTATAATTTAGTGGCGTCTGTCTGGCGTATCGAGAGCATATAATTAATACGGTTACGACAGCCTACCCATCTGCTGATCAACGTTCATCTTCGGAACATGTTCGAACGCCTTATTATCTTTTAAAATATTCATAAGTCATTGTGCAATTTAGAGTAGCTTTTGTGCTCATAATAACATAGAGTTAAATTTAATGCACTTATATTAAGACGTTGCGTAAGGATGAACAATAACTTACACTTTCGGTGCGATCGTTTTAAAGTGTAGTGCGTAATCAAAGAATGACATCAGGAGATAACCATCATAATACGCTTAGTGTCATTCACATCGCACGTCATGTTTTATTAGCTTGAGTAGAATGTATGAAACGAAACTATTACGTCTTAATTTATTTTAGTTAATTAATGTTACAAAGAAGTAAACTATCTGCATTTGATTGTTCGTATGTAGGGGTAGTTCGTAGATGTAGTGAGTAATATAACCTACTAAGCCGCAAAAAATCTGGCCCTCGAATGTATGCAGTAGCCTACTGGATTTTGCTCAAGCTAATTGAGAAGAAGATAAATACGGTTGGTATTCCCCGGAACTCAAACCATCTGTATACCGAATTTCATCTCAATCGGTTCAGCGGTACCAACGTGGTGAGGTAAGAAACGAACAAACTTTCGCATTAAAGTATAATATTAGCGGGCCGTGTGATAAGGTAAAAGGATGATTTTTATTACTAACTCATTATTGGATGGTACGAGTAAGCAGTAATTTAGGGTTGTCACACGCGAGCGATCCTATAATGGTTCTGTTTTTTGTTTTCGAGGGGCATGGCCCTAACTAAAAAGGACAGCGTGTGCTCCAGCAAAGCCAAAATTACTGCAAATAAATAATCATAAATATTTCATAGGTGCGAGTATTTATGTAATTTAACTATTCACCTTTAATAAATTTCCTGACGGGCACGTATCGTATCTGAGTATCGAAAATAAAAATATATATACTTTAGATATTTTGACCGTCGACTTCTTAACTTCAGCGGTTATTTCAATTTATTTAAACAAACGCATCATGAAGGTACAATTGAACTTTAGATATATTAATTTTCGATATTCAGATACGACCCCTACCTGACACTTGAATAATGTTAGTAGGCTACAGACTACACAAATGTATTATTTATCTGTCTTATTGTTATGTATAACAACGTTAATAAGACATTCCTTGTTATTAAATCCGTGAGACGTGTTATTAGCGGATTCGAATGTATATCTCAGTGCATTTGTTTCATCTTATTAATTTCTCGTGTTTACGGTTGCATAACTCCTTTTGTTGCACGGACAATTTCACCGGCGCGGGCGCAGCTATGGGAACTCCTGGCATTGTTTCTGAATTTCGATTAAGTCTGATGTGTTGGGACTTGCATCCACAGAGCACGTAAAACGTGAGTTGCTTTTAGCTCATCTTTAAGCACTTAAATAGTTTTGAATATTTTGTTTTCCATTTGTAGCTATGTTAGTCTGAAGGGTATTTATTGTGGCCTTTTTGACTGAATTAAATTAATTTATTATTATTTTTCAACTTATCATCATCCCAGCCTATATACGTCCCACTGCTGGGCACAGGCCTCCTTTCGGAATGAGAGGGCTTGGGCCGTAGTTCCCACGTGGGCCCAGTGCAGATCGGGAACTTCACACGCACCATTGAATTGCTTCGTAGGATTGTGCAGGTTTCCTCACGATGTTTTCCTTCACAATAAAGCTCGTGGTAAATTTCAAATGTAATTTCGCACATGAATTCCGAAAAAATCAGAGGTGTGAGCCGGGATTTGAACCCACGATCCTCTGCTTGTGAGGCCATAGGTCAAACCACTCGGCCACCACGGCTCTGTATTTTTCAACTGTTTGGTGTTTATTTTTCAACTATTTGAAACGTCATTCAAGACAGAATTTGATACGTTCCTACAAACTCTAACCAAAATAAAACCATCATATAAACACGGAACATTCACATAACTTAACATTTGTCAAGAGAAATACAGGGTTTGCTAATATTATTTACTAAAGTAATATTAGTTTGGTACTTAACGGTTATTGTAAAAACTTTGAAACTTGTTCTAAAAAAATATTTTTTAGTGCTCTATTAACGATACTGTATGACATAACGTAATTAGAAAGGTGGTTAAAATCAGCTTTTATTTTATCACAGAAGAAACATGCATCTCCTGTCGTTAGAGCTCTATGTATCCAGCTATCAGAATGACGAAGTGACCTACTTAATCTCTCAAGACATTAAGCTGTATTTTTGGAGGGTAACACGTTATGTTTTGAAGTGTTATGAATTTATGTAAGTTATTGAAATATTGGCGAATTTGCACATAATGGGAGACCTTGACATAGATATTTTGGAAATTGTGTGTAGTAATTGCTGGTTGTGTTAGATTTGTCCTGAAAAAAAAAATTTAAACTTCATCATTATCAGCATCATCCCAGCCTAAATACGTCCCACTGCTGGGCACAGGCCTCCTCTCAGGCCGTATTTACCACGCGGGCCCAGTGCGGCTTGGGAACATCACACACACCATTGAATTGCTTCGCATGTTTGTGCAGGTTTCCTCACGTTGTTTTCCTTCACCGTAATGCTCGTGGTAAATAATGTAATTTCGCACATGAATTTCGACAAACTCAGAGGTGCGAGCCGGGGTTTAAGCCCACGATCCTCTGCTTGAGAGGCGATAAGTCAAACCACTAGACCGCCTTTGCTTTTAATTCAATAAAGTTACTGGCTAATTACTATGCATATTATACAAACTATCAGACGTCACTACACTTGATAGGAAAAGGAAAAAATGCGGGAATTTCACGAAATGAAATGTCTTGGCAAATCTGCGAAGCAATTCAATGGTGCGTGTGAAGTTCCCAATCCGCACTGGGCCCGCGTGGGAACTACGGCCCAAGCCCTCTTGTTCTGAGAGGAGGCCTGTGCCCAGCAGTGGGACGTATATAGGCTGGGATGTACCGGATGCGGTGTACCGGAGAAACCTTTTCTATCAAAAAAAAAATAGATTTCAATGAGCAAACGTATAAACTACTAGTCAAAATACCACAAACGCGACTTATTACGCTAACACACACGAGTAATATTTACCTCGAAGTTTCGGCAACATTACAGTGGCCACAGTGGTAGTCTACTCGTGACAATTGCCACTGTAATGTTGCCGAAACGTTGAGGTAAATATTACTCGTGTGTGTTAGCGTGATAAACTGATAAGTCCCGTTGGTGGTATTTTGACTGTGAGTGAAAATCACGAAAGTTTAAAAAGTTGTATTAACTGCTGTTGATAAAAACAAATTAAGTATATTGCCTTATCAACTTAAGGCTATTCAGTACCGGGATGTCTGCTCATTAACAGCCATCTCTGTAACTGGCGTCACTGAAAATCAACGTTACGAAATTATCCCCGATCTTTTCATGACACATACTCATTACTCGTAGCTGAGTGGCGGCCATTTTGGCTGGGTCGGATAGGCCAAGTGTATGTGTTGTTTCTTCATGTGCATTTTATGACTTAATAAAGCATTCTCATGCTCATCCTCATTCTCATCCTCATTCTCATTCTAATTCTCATTTCCATTCTCATTCTCATTCTTATTCCTTTGATGGGTGACCGCGTAATTGTTAATACATAGCACAGCAATGTTTGTTACATTACCTCGCATGATATTTCTCGCACCATCTAAATCAGGCTTTAGTGGTACAGAAATTATGATAGAAGTCGGCCTATGACCTGTTGTATGATTGGCCGGGACCACATAATTACTTGAAATCTAAGGTTTCATTACTTGAATGAAACCAAATTATTTCATTAGATGAGATTATAATCGAGGATAAATTACGTAAGCACTACTAGGTACGCTAATGTTTATTTACAAAAATTACTTACTTACTTTAAAAAGATATATTTATGACAAATATGATAATTTTAATGAAAACATGATTATCATATCACCAGACAAAAATTCAACAGAGTTTATTTGCCGCTTTTAATCGCTCATTTTACTTAACTCACTCTTTGTCGGTCGCTATAACTAACTATATGCTCATCTGCACCCAATTCGTCATTGCCCCACCGCTGGGCACAGGCCTCCTCTCAGAACGAGAAGGCTTGGGCTGTAATTATCACGCGGGCCCAGTGCGATAGGGTACTTCACACACCAATTGATTGCTTCACTGAAAATAAGTTCACATAATTATAATATTTAGTACCGAATTTATACAATTCATGCATTAACATGGACACGAGTCGTTTGGATAACTTTTGTTGCTGAACGAAAATCAATCCACAACTATTTTTTGATGACCTAGTTAGTGAAATTGACGAACTCATAACACAGCACATAGTAGCACAGCACCTAGCAACTAATTAACTAGTCTGTTTTTAAGCGCCATTAGTTACCGACTATTTACTAAACGCAAAACAACCGTCTGGGCCAACTTTATGCAAATAAATCGAAAGCGCCCCTGACATCGCGTGAGTTGTTCGAAGAACTATGGTGCGAAAACGAATTGCTTAATCGTACATGTTGAGTGAAAAAAAGGAATAAATGTTAATATATAATTAACTAAGAAACTCCTTTACAATATTAAGATCCTATGTCGTTTGTACGGCTAAAATATATTATACCAGTTGTTACTCGATACTTTTGTCTGTGATGAAATAGTTCATTGTAATCTCACAGGAACCATGCGATTTTCCAGGATTAAAACTTATTTAATCGGTTCATACATGTTACTTTGCATGTTTGAGCAACAAACATCTTCACAAACGTTCTCTTTATAATTAACAGGATAGGATAGGATTAAAGACTATTTTCACTTACAATTTAATGTGACAATCGGTTTTTTTTTCTGATGTAGCAACTGTCAGATAAAATAAAGCATTAATTTAGTCGATATCTATTGCAATTATAGTTAATAATATAATAATAATAATCTTTACTAATATTACAAAGAGGAAAGATTTGTATTTTTGTATGTTTGATGCGAATAAACTCAAAAACTACTGAACCGATTTTAAAAATTCTTGCACCAATAAAAAAAAAAAAAAAATAGGATCTATATTATATTTATTACTAAAAAAATAGTGATCTGTTCTAAAACTTTAATAGTGTAAACCAAGGTGTCCAAAAATTACCATAAAATGTCTTGCATCCCAGCCTATATACATCCCACTGCTGGGCACTGGGCCTTGGGCCGTAGTTCCCCCGGGAACTTGCATCGCATTTGCTGCGGAAACTATTGATGATAGAACAAAAAATATTCTAAAATATCAAAAAACAAAGTAAAACAAACAAATCAAAGAACAAATCAAATTCCAAAAAAGTTTTGTGGTATAATGTACTACATTAACTATGCCATTTATATTTAAAGTCGTAGTAATTACTTTTAACATTTTAAAAATAGATAAAAATGCCGACCAAAAAGAGACCATGCCTTTGTATTAATCCTTATCCAAATATCCAAATTAGGCATTTCGTATTCAATACAGTTTAAATACCTGTAGATTACTTTTTGATTTATTTAAATTGAAAATTCTATTCAAAAGATATTATGAATTTAAAAATGACAATCAAATCAAAAAATGCATACGATAATTATGTACATTTAGTCTACGTCGACGCAGCCGGTATAGTTTTTGAGAAACGCAGCTGGAAAAGGTGTGTGAAGTGCCCTTGATTAGTGAACTTTTTTGAAAATTGTGACCGTGCGAAGCCGGGGTGGGTCACTAGTTGTTAGATAAAGAGTTCTAATTTCGCGGGAGTTTGAAAAAATCCCTTTTTAATGTAGCTTTATAATACAAAAGGTATGTCTGCTAAAAATTTATTATAGCAGACATACCTTTATTACTATTAGCAACTAATCACCAATTTTTGTATGGCACACTTTTAATTGCAAATAACAAATGTAATTTTTGTGATTAATAAAATAGTTCAACGGTCAAATAGAGCGAATGCACAATTGCAGCAGCTTGTTGTACGCCAAAATAGATTTAGCGCCTTAACTAACAAAACCATCAAAAATAAAATGAAAATAAGTAAAAAAGTCCGTCTTGAAATTTACTTTTTTGCACCCCAGTGAAAGTGTGCACCTTGTTCGGTCGTACAGCGGCTGCGCTCACACCGCGCGTGCTTTCGGACCGAACACCGTCTCAGGCGCATCTTAACATTTCCGAGGTATAAAAGAAGCTGACATAGTCGTGCGCGAATCCATTGCTCTCCTCACCGGTATACCGGCCATATACTCGGACCCAGTACGTGTGTGATTTGTGATGTGTTGTGTTGTGTCGGATGACGGACTCTAAACGGTTTGTTTTCTTTTGACAGAAGGCGAGTGACGTCACCGACGCAGGATGCAGTGGTTTGCGCTGGTAAATACTTTAGTTTTGTTTGTAAATAGAGCATATTATACATTTACGTGTACAATAGTATTAGTACTTTTACTTGTACACTTGTTAGTATTAGTAACTGCTACTTATAATAGTAAGTAGGACTCAGTCATTTCTTAGTACCAGTGTTAATAGTTTTAGGGTCTGTTTAAGAACTCATTGATAAATTTTATGTGGGAGATAGTGTTGCCGTCTCTGTTTGTTGTGTCCGAATAAATAGAGACCCTTAGTAAATACCCATAACTAGAGCAGAAGTTCTTGATCTTTTTCGGAGACTACCCCTGAAAATATATATAATAGTAAAAAGTTGTAATTTACCCACCACTTACTTACTTATGAACTTACTTGTACTTATGAATTACTAGAAACAGTAAGAAAAGGGTATTGTTTGAAATAACCTGCCTGTTTCGACTCCTGGCTTGAACTATGTTCAGAACAAACTGTGTCAGGCTACAGTTGGTTACCTAATAACATTTATTGGGAGCAAGCAAGGAATTTTAAAGAATGTAAAGTGCTCTCGTTACATTCACTTTAGTTTTGTATTAATACAAACACACTTTCGCATTTATAATATTAGTATGGATTTTCATAAAATGCGATAGATGACGTTTGAAACGCTTCAGAGCTCTATCAGTTTGATGTTAACAAATACAATAGGGTCGTGTCCTAAAACATTCTAATTAGTTCGTCATAAAATATTGGACAAGTATTTTTTCTTTTGTCGTTTAAACAAAAAATGACGAAAATATAGCCGGTTAAAGTAGCGCGTGCGGTGCGTGCTAAAACGTGTCGCATGACGTGACATCATAGGCCCACGCCGAACTTTGACGCGCGTCATCTTGGTCATTTTTTATTTGATTGACAAAAGAAAATATAAGTGTACTACAACAAACAACAACAACAACATTTTCTGACGGAGTACAAGTTTTATTTTTATCCAGGAAATTATTCCAATACTATCTGAACCATATTCAATACTAAGCCGTTACACGCGTTTATCGCTATCCCACGGGAACTATGCAATTTTTCGGGGTAAAAACTATCTGTAGGTATACCGAATTTCATCTACATCGGTTCAGTGGTTTAGATTTAGACGTAATGAACTACAAACATCCGAACATCCAAACATCTTCACAAATTTATTATAATAATAGGATACACTTTGCGTAAATAGGTATTGAAATAATTTTGCAAATTAGGTCAAGTAAAATTGAAAATTGTGTCTAAACTCATATAATACATACCTTAATCGCTTATAATTAGTTCCTACCATTATGTATGTTCTCTATGCAAAAGACTTTTTTAAGTGAAAGAGTTTTTGAAGGCTTAGACTTATTTGAAATGCACCGACACGATTAGAATAGGTAGTTCATATTCCCAGGTAGGTGCCAATAGCAATTTCATACACTTTCTAATGGCTGATGGCGTTATCAGTAGAAGGTATTAGCGGATATGGAAATCTAAATCAAGTCCAGCCGGAATGAAAGACAAGACGTTATCAATCTTACTTCAATTTTATCTTATAGGTACTCGTATATATTTTAATCCGTATACCTAGTGATTATTTGATAATTTGCTATCGTATTTTGTTACTTTTCACCAATTTCTATGAGTAAGCTTCTTGAAGAATTTAATTAATCTGAATTATTAAAAACGCTATCGTGCGTGAGTTGCATGGTAACATAGCCATAACATAGCAGATGTCAAACCAGTCATCACTCATTTATTAGCTTTGATTTGACGGCTGGTTTGACATTGGCTATCGTTAAAGTAACTTAGTATAACACGCGCTTAATAAACATTATACCGGGTGTGGCCTGTAATACGAGCAAAAAATTAAAACATAGGTCGTCCTCGTCTATCTGAACAACATTAGTTCAGCGATTTTAAAATAAATAAATAACTATATCTATCAATGTACGCCATCCTAGAACACAACTGACGTCGCCTGTCACGCTACAAACATCAAGCATTTTGCGTTACATTGCTTCTTCGAATAAACTTAAAAGCGTAATAAAATTTAAAATTCTAATTATATTTAAAAGTCGCTGAACTGATTCGTTCAGTTTGACGAGTATGATCTATGTTTTAATTATTTGCTCATATTACAGGTCACACCCAGTATTAAGTGCTTTCCGTACTTCATCAGCATCAATATCTGACACAGCAAAGCGTGCATGAATATCTGAATGACTCTATTTCTATAACGACCGATTAGTGACCCTGAAAATAATCAAATTATAATTGAATATATTCGGAACGCCGCTTTTTCAGTTTTCAGATTTACGGGTTAGTTACATCATGCATGGAAAAATCACGGGATTTTCGTCATAGATTCTTTTTTTGACGAGACCTGAAGTAAATTTAATGTTTTAGTTTATGTTATAATTCTAATATAACTAAATAAGCGTGCAGTGGAACTAAAGTTACGGTATTACATATTTTGGGATAATAAAATCTATAACTGCTTACAGCGTACCTAATGTTTCTGGATTAAGTAACAATTAAATTTAAATGTAAAAGTGTACACTCTTAGCACTAATGTAAACTAAATACTTATGTACTCATAACGGCAGGTCAATTCAGTTGTAAACTTCTCTACTAATACTATCTTTGGCTCATAAAGTCATTTCAATCATCGGTTACTCAAGTAACAATGGTTATTTGTAGTTAAAGTAAAGTAAAGTAAAAAGTATTTATTCACTTTAATTTACTTTACTTTAACTACCTCCACCGCAAAGCTCAAAGGTGAAGGAAAACATCGCGAGGAAACCTGCACGAACCTGCGAAGCGATTCAATGGTGCGTGCGAAGTTCCCGATCCGCACTGGGCCCGTATGGGAACTATGGCCCAAGCTCTCTTGTTCTGAGAGGAGGCCTGTGCCCAGCAGTGGGACGTATATAGGCTAGAATGATGATGATGATTTTAACTACAAATCACCATTGTTACTTGAGTGACCGATGATGATTGAAATGACTTAATGTAGTATGTTATGTAGTTAGATTCAAAGTAGTTGTAAAATATGCAAATTTATTTGTCTACAAATAAATGCGTAAACTCAAAGAAGAACTAGACACGCGGTAGCGTGTGAAGTCAAGTTCAAGCTAACAGAACGGGCGATAACAATTACACAATATCGTCTATTGAGAGCAAACATAACAAATTAAAAAAAAATTTTTGCTCAGTAAATATTTAAAATTTCTCATTTAAGAACGAACATTTTTTTTGTGGTGTAATGTACTTTGTGAGTTTTTTCTCAAAAAACGACATGATAATTAATGTCATCATTAGGATACCAATAAAACTGATAAAAGTTATGCGACTCACAGTTACTACCGCATATCCGATGTTTTACAAATACTTCATTTGTCCAAAATGTAAATGAAAACAATATCTGACCTTTCTCAGCTCGCATGTCATTTGTCAATCAAGATGTGACGACCGAGCTCAGCAAAGACGCGGCGATATTAATAAACATTGGTTGAACATAATGCTTTAAACATTCGTGATTCTCAGTCATAAATATTACCACAACCGGTAACCGTATTGTCTAACGCACTGACATTCGCGATCGCATTCACCATCTCTCTCTAACCTCTTCGTTCACCGTGTGACAGAAAGAAGGGGTGAAAACAATCCTGATTCCAAGTGCCAATAGGTATGTGACAGTAAGGCCTTCTGGACTTATTACGCTAACAAACGAGTACCTTGACGTTTTGGGCCACATTGCAGTAGCCGTGGTCACGAGTAAACTGAAGTATAGGGTCATTTTTGCGGGTAAGTGCCTGTATTTCGAAGGACTCGCACGGCTAACCAAAAATAATAC